>NC_089513.1:74656177-74917387 GCF_036850995.1 Saccopteryx leptura
TCTTTACACTCAGTAGCCCTGTATGACAGTGTAGGTCAGTGGTCAGCAAACTGAGGCTCACGAGCCACATGCAGCTCTTTGGCCCCCTGAGTGTGGCTCTTCCACAAAATACCACGTGTGGGTGCTACCTCGATAAGGAATGTACCTACCTATATAGTTTAAGTTTAAAAAAATTGGCTCTCAAAAGAAATTTCAATTGTTGTACTGTTGATATTTGGCTCTGTTGAGTAATGAGTTTGCCGACCACTGATGTAGGTGAACACCACGGTTTTATTTCATTAATCAAAAGTGAGGTCAAAATGCAAACCACTGGCACAAAAGATGCACTTTGACTAAGCAAGGGCTGAAGAATATAAATCTCTACTATGTGATGCACAGAACCAGATTCCTTCCAACTTAAATGTTATCTCACTTTAGGACCCATCATAAATTACACTGTCCATTGCCCTGGGCAAGTTAAAAATTAAAGAGAATGAAGAGCTGACCTTTTAAGACGAGGGGCACCTTTCCCAGTGATGTTCCTCCTGCCCAAGGCACTAGTCCCGCCTTCGTTCACTCTCCAGTGTACCTGTCTGTAAGACGGTCTCTTCCGCTCAAATGTACATAGTTGCCTATATTCTGTTACAAGCCCAGATTGGTAAATGACTCAAAAGATGAAGCTGGATCCTATTAATCTTGCATGTTTCAGTATATCCCAGTTTCTGGCCCAACAAGTGGACTCGATAAACGTTTACCAGATCATTGCCTTTAGAGGTTAACGAGAGCGGGAATAACACGCTGCTGCGTATGCTTTTTTCAAGCGACATAATACACGCTGACGCCGGAAGAATGTGAAGGGAAAAAAAAAATTATTAAGCAGAAAAGACTCATCTGTTTAATGTCAACAACAAGAGACAAGCTTCGTCAAAACGTTTTTCCTTCACTTAACCCACGGTCAAGTTCATAACTCTCTATGTCACTGGTGCTCTTTCAGACGTTGTAACTTACGTCACCCTAAAACTGTTTTTGGAAGGTTAACAGTCCTTAACGGCACTGCCACGAAAAGGACCCGGGGAAGGAGGTAGTAGGCTCACACAGCCTCGTCGAAGTGGTGGTCGCCTGAATGACCCGGCTCTCATTGTTTTTCCTGACTCCCTGGTATAAAAACTGTATAATTCCCATGACACCTGCAAGGACAGAGCATGCCTGATTTGTTTCAAGTTCCAGATCTTTCGACATTTACGCTTAAACTCTGTTTGCCTGCCCAGAGCTTTCAAATCACAAAACAACCTTTGCCCACACGTACGAGCAGGGGGACAATGTTTGACAAAGAACACAGCGAATGCTATTGAATACTACCATAAAGTGATGTCTGTAGACCCTCTGCTAGTTATGTAAATTCATTAATAAAACAGGCTATGAATGTAATCTTTTTTTTTTTTTTTTTTTGGTCCTTTGATGTTTGGGGTTATTTATTACCACCAGATTTTTTTTGTTTTGTTTTGGCTCCTGCTAAATATACAATTCAAATTCCACAAGGAAAATAAGTTATAGGAAACAACGACAACCACTTTTCAGGAAATTGCACATTTGAGGTTTGTTTTTTTTTTTACGCCGTCCCTCAGTCTTCTTTCTGATCGCCGGGCAATTTTCCAACCACTTTGAGATTTTTCTTCCTAAACAATTTCTTCCAGAAGAGCTTTTGGCAATAATTTGAACAATGCAGCCTGCCCTGGCGAGGTGGGAGAATTACAACAATCTGGAAGTGGGGGCCAATGAAAACGAAGCCGGGCTGGACAGTTCCCTGAGACTCAGTGTCTCCCTGGTGACAGCCTGGCTCTGTCTGCCACCACCGAAGATATACTCAGTGACTGAAAACACATTACTTTTTCATTTGTGTGCTCAGCTTTAAGACTGATTGATCGAGAGCACGCTAGTGACTAAGCCAGAATAATCCCCCCAAATCATTCCAATTATTTTCATGACACCAAATTTGAAACTCATATTTGCCATAATAATGCTGTTATTGTTGGTGCGTGTTGTGTGTGGGCGTGCACAGGCACCTAATGAGATGATGCCGAGAATGTGACTGTCGGGGTTCAAACACTGGCCCTTCCATTTATTAGCTATGTGTCCTCTCCGCGCCTCAGTTCCTTGTCTATAAATTGGTTGTAGTAACAATGCCCACTCCTCGGGTTTGTGTGAGAATTAAATGAGTTTATACAAGTCAAGTTCTTAGAACAGTGCTGGGAAGACAGGCTTTGATAGGCAGCTTCTCAAGGCTGGCCTGTGGGACAGGCATGGTTCCCTTTGAAAAGATACATAAGGCCCTGACCAGTTGGCTCAATGGTAGAGCATCATCTAGGCATGTGGATGTCCCAGGTTCGATTCCAAGTCAGGGCACACAGGAGAAGCAACAATCTGCTTCTCTACCCCTCCCCCTCATACTTCTCTCTCTCTTTCTTCCCTGCCCACAGCCATGGCTTGATTGGTTTGAGCACATCAGCCCCAGGCTCTGAAGATGGCTCTGTGGATTCTCCGCCTCAGGCACTAAAAATAGCCCAGTTGCGAGCATGGCCCCAGATGGGCACAGCATCAGTTCCAGATGGGGGTTGCTGGGTGGAACCCAGTTGGGGCACAGTGAGAGTCTGTCTCTCTCCCCTCCTCTCACTTGGAAAATAAGAAAAAGAATAAAAAATAGAAATAAACAAAAGGAAAGAAAAGATACATACACCTATTTTTCACTGGGATAGTGACTGACATTGAAGGCTCCTAATTTGCCAGGTTCTATGATAAGTGCTTTATGCATAGGCATGTATTCCATCCTCACAGATGCCTAGGAATTAAGTTCTCTTTTTTTTTAATTGAATTTATTGGGGTGACACTGGTTAAGATAATGATACAGTTTTCAGGTGCCCGATTCCACAACACATCTCTGTACACCGTATTGTGTGTTCACTCCTCCCCCAAACACCCTCAGGAATTGGGTTCTCTTAACCCCAATCTCCAAACAGAGACTCCAGGCTCTGTACGTCAGAGCGGAGGTGGGAGGCGTCCGTGTGACCGCAGGGACAGAGTCCCCGGTATCACACTGTTGGGCAGATAAAATATATTATGCTCACCTTGTTAAAGATGGCACTGCCCATGTGGAAGCCAGTCGCCCAGGTGATTGCTTGGGAGGGGTGTGATTATATTAATATGTGTTGGGGGAGGGCTTTCGCTCCAAAAGGTTTTAAAAGGAAGGGAGATCACTTTGCTCCGGGAGAAGAGTGATTACATTCTAGGAGGAGCCCATGCTAGAGGAGAGCAGAGAAAGGCCACGTAGAGGAGAAGAGAAGCAGCCAAGATGGCGGAGTGCTGAAGGAGAAGCCAGTTTGTGTAGAGTTTGTGCAGAGAGAAGATGAGGAACAGAGGTGAATAAGGCTAGTGAGCTAGAAATCTTTGATTCTAGGAAACTCGGATAAGTCAGTGGCTTTAGGAGCCCTGAATGAGTGGGTTTTGGAGCCCAGTGAGTGTTTTTACTTGCCCGCCAGGTGCAAGCTAGGATTAAAGCTAATGGTCCACCAGTTCTTGGCTCCGTTGTTTCATTACTGTCTGTCCGAATCTAATGCGCACCTGCATGAGCCAGGCGGCTGTGATGGTGGCCATGGCTACTGGCTTTACACACACCACGGTACAAGCTGGACCATGTGGGAAACAGTGTATACCTCCATTTCCCAGCTGCAGAACCCAGAGGAAGGCAGTGACCAAGCTGATACAATGTCTCAGCCTTTCGCCGCCCGGCTGGAGGTTCTCTCTGCCACATCCCTCTGCCTCCTCCCCGCCGCTGCCCGAATCCTGAATTCCTGTTTCCCCACATCTTCAGCTTGGCCTGGAAAGTCGGGGACCAAGGAAAAAGCATGCCTGCCCTGAATATCTCCCTTGCCCACACATCCATTATTTCTCCTCTAAGACAGCAGCAACCGCAGTAGCTGCCAATGAAGGATTCCCCCGGGCTTCACAGACCAAGGCGGAGATGAGAAGACAGGAATCCCTCCTCCAAAGAACTTGGCAAACATTCTTCACTCTAAATTCATTCTTTCGTTAGTGAACATTTTCAAGACAACCCTGAAACCTCAAGGCAAGGATGGCAAAGCACTGAATTCTAGGAGCTATCATCTGTGGTTCCTAATTAACTGCCCGGGGCCAAATGGAGCGGAGCCCAGTGATTGGACGTGCAGATCTCTTATCTTCTCTGATTCATTTTACTTCAACTCACCCTTCCCACAGCCTGCTGTCCCTCCCGCCTTCCCTCTGTTATTAGACAGGAGCCGCGTCGCCAGAGGCGAGAGAGAGGGCTGCTTCCATATCTATCCGAGGTTTTAGTGATTTGAGGTTTATCAAGAAAACAGGGAACAAGAGTTGGAGACAGTGTTTCTCGCTTAGACCAAAGCATGTGGCATTCTTTATTTTTTTTTATTTTTTATTTTTTTTTATTTTTCCGAAGCTGGAAATGGGGAGAGACAGTCAGACAGACTCCCGCATGCGCCCGACCGGGATCCACCCGGCACGCCTACTACGTGCCAGGCCCTCTCCTGAGTATTGGGAAGACTCCCATGAGCATGCCAGGCAAAGTCCCTGCCTTGGTGGAGCTTTATTTCTCGTGGAGGGAACACGTGGTATAAACAAGGCGAATAAGTAACACATACAGAACGCTAAGCTGTAGTAAGCTCTAAAAAGATGAAAAGTAAAGCAACAAGGGAGAAGAGGAAGTAAGCAGATGAAAAGCGCAGGAATTTGAGGTGGCATGGTGAGCAGGGACCCTCTGAGAAGGCGGCCTTGGAGCGCAAACAGAAAGGCGGAGAGAAGGTATTTGGGAGACTGGGGTCCCAGCAAGGAAGAGCAAACCCAGAGGCCCCGAGAGGGAACGTAATTCCGCACGTGGAGGAGCCAGAGTGGCCGCCAACAAAGAGCCGTAAGAAATGTGATCAGAGAGCTACGAGGAGGGCAGGCTATGCAGAAGCTTCTAGTTCGTGCCAAGTACGTTGACGCTTATCACTCATCTAGAGTGAGATGGACCACTCTGATCGGGGGAGGGGCATTTAAAAATAGACTGAAATTGGGACAAGGTCAGCAGCTGGTGGCTTCTGTAATAGGCCAGGTGAGAGGTGATGGTGACTTGGAGCAGCGTGGTGGTAGCAGGGTTAGGGACAATGGTTAAATGCCACATGCTTTTGGAAAGTAGAGATGAGGAGACCTGCAGATGGAACTGAGAGATGTACAATGTTTTAAAAGAAGGAAAAGTTCATGTTGACATCTTAACCTTTTGGCCTGACCGACTCAACCGTGGAGTTGAGATGAGGAAGACCACAGGGCATAGGGGTGACTGCGTGTCTAGTTTTTTGTGTACGTCTTTGGGGTTTTTGCTGTGTTTGCTGGAGACGGGGAAGGCACACGAGGAGCTCATCTTTTAACATGTTCAATTTAAGATGTCTATTAAACACCCAAGAGGGGATGTCAAGTAGATAATTGGATCTACAGGTCTGAATTGATAGAACAGCTCTCAGAAGGAAGACATGAATGTGGGGGCCATTAGCATATAGATGAGGAGAAAGCAACAAAAGAGGCTTAGAAAGATGGGTCGGAAAGTCAGAGGAAAACCAGGTGAACGAGCCATCCGCGAAGCCAAGGGAAGAAATTATCTCGAGGAGAATGTAAAAGTCTGATGAATACTGCTCGCAGGTCAAGAAAATTGAGAACTGAGAATTGAGTGCTAAATTTAGCCCTGTGGGTCACTGGCGGCCTTGATGAAAGTCGTTTCTATTGGTGGACTCCAGAAGTGTTGGCCAAAACTTGACTGGGAGGAGAGGAACTGACGACGGTGACTACAGACCCATCTTTCAAGGAGGTGCGCGCTGGAGAGACAGGGAGAAACGGAAGTCCGGGTGGGGAGAAAGTGGCATCAGAAAAGTATTGTTGATGTGTCTGTGTTTCAGATAAGAGATAAAGGGAGTATTTATACACTGCTGGGAAGGACCCATTTAAAAAGAAAGGTTCATTGTCAGAAAGAAAGGACCGAGTTGAGAGAGTTGTGTTGGAGGAGATGAGATGGAGGGGACCCAGAGCAGTCTACTCGAAGGGTGGTCCAAGAATGGCAGCTTGAGGCCCTGGCCGGTTGGCTCAGTGGTAGAGCGTCGGCCTGGCGTGCGGAAGTCCCGGGTTCGATTCCCGGCCAGGGCACACAGGAGAGGCGCCCATCTGCTTCTCCACCCCTCCCCCTCTCCTTCCTCTCTGTCTCTCTCTTCCCCTCCTGCAGCCAAGGCTCCATTGGAGCGAAATTTGCCCGGGCGCTGAGGATGGCTCTGTAGCCTCTGCCTCAGGTGCTAGAGTGGCTCTGATTGCTGCAGAGCGATGCCCCAAGATGGGCAGAGCATTGCCCCTGGTGGGCGTGCCGGGTGGATCCCGGTCGGGCGCATGCGGGAGTCTGTCTGACTGCCTCCCCGTTTCGAGCCCCAGCCAGGGGCAGTCAGAAAGGCAAGTTATCTGGCCTGACGCTAGAGCTCGTGCCAGACTCTCAGGGTGGGACCCAGGAACCTGGGTCCTGACAAGCTTTGCAGGCGACTCTTACGCATGGTGTCTGACAGGTACTGAGCTCGTGCACAGGGGAAGGACCAGCCTTACCCAGGCACAGACAATTTCTCCATGGCACTAGGAGAAAGGGTGGAGTAGGTGGGCACCGGTGAGTTGGATGAGTGTATGTGGGAGTGGGACCTTATGGAAGTTCTCTTGTAACTGCTTGGACTTTTCAGTGAAGGAAGCAGCTCTTTTTCTCTACTTTTGGGCTATTCACTCCAGAAACCCAGAGTGACTTGTGTTCCTCAGCAAAACTGTACTCTTCTCCTCATCCACCGTGACTGAGTGGAAGGTCAGCGTACTGTCCAAGCTCAAGCAGAGACGCACACTTCCCACCTTTTCGGGACCTACTATTCCTTAAGCTGAACCACAACTCTCTGGCCCTGCCCATTCACGCCATCTCCTGCCAAAGGTAGGGCTGCCATGTGCAGACAACCTGACGTGCTCTAGGCTCTTTGAGATGCAGTCTCTCATTCAGTTTTTTTAAGAATCCTTTTCTACCGGATTCTCATCTCACCCATGAGAATTCTATGCTCCCATCTCACCGATGGGAATGCAGAGACTCATCAGTGGAGCTCTTTGGTTACCTGACCGCTCACCTGTCACACCTCCACCCAGGGTACGCGGCACCCCCAGAGAGATTCACTGCGCACAAGCACCCTGTCCCTCACCTTCCTCTTTCCGTACCGCTCTTCCTTCTCTTCCTACTTGCTAACAAGAGTCCACTTGGCTCCTTCTGGGGGTCTCCTTGGTTTAACTACAACTTTGGTTGTTCTTTGGGCCAACCACAACTCATCTGTCATTATCTACCCAGCTGCTACCCTCCCCCCTCCCCCCACACCTCATCTGTCATTATCTACCCAGCTGCTACCCTTCCCCCACCCCCACCCCCACTCTCCGTCCTCCACCATTTCTTCTTCACTCTGCAACTACATGGAACATGCCATTTTCCTCTCTTCCTCAAGCCATTTAATGTTTAAATGTTTTAGATTGCAACCAAGTATACGCAGATGATTCCCACTTTAATTTTCAATCGTTTAGCAAATAACCGCAGTCTCTCTTCCTTGTTTTGCTTCAGGTCAAACTTCTGGGTTTTCAACCATATTTTATGTGGCCATCGGGTCTTTCTAGGTACTTGACCTTTTCATATCTGTCCGAGTTCCCCAGAAACCCACACATACAACCCAATAAACAGCTCCCCCCTAAACTAGAAAGTGCATTGAGCATTAAAGCAATGTTAAGCTTTTGTGCTCCGGATCAAGAGGAAAAAAATAAAATTTCAATGACAGAACATGTCAATATTATCAGCTATAAGTCTTTGGGATCATTATTTATGGGCTTATTCATTATTTATTATATAGGTTTATCATTAAATACTCTCTGGATAATAAGATGGGCCACCAGAAGAAATCTAATGAATAAATACATTAATCAATATCTTTCAGCATCCCATTAGCAATAATGCACTTTGTAGGTTTTATAGTTATCGATCCACATGGAGATTGTAAAAGGAAAATATGTAACCAGGTCACATTTTCTTGTGAAATTACTAGAGTTACTGTTACTTGCACTATTTACTAGTATTAGAAGTTTTCTTTGGTATTTTTAAACAAAAGTGCATAAGTAATTGTGTATAGGTAACTAAATTAGAGATCAACTTAGAGTCTAAATAAAATCATTGGTAGGTTGTTTTAAGATTGTTGTTCCTAAATTAACCATTTTTGTCATCTTCGTAGGACATGTTATACTTCCTAGGCCATTGTAGTAGGGCAGTCTAGTGAAATTAACTTTCCTGAACTTCATATGTGGGTACATTACCATCCAGGGACTCCATCTGCCATAAGCAACTCACCTCCGGTGTGACAATAAACTCTGCCTCTCCCCTGAAGTCGCACTTCTACCTGTAGTTTGTATCCTGAGGAACACCATTCACCACCCAAACCCAAAGCCCAAACTGAAAAACTTCCCCGGGTCACTTCCTCTCTCTCACTTTTCACATCTACTCAATCACTAAGTGCTGTCAAGTCTGTCTGAAATCCGGTAGAATCCATCCTTTTCAACTCCACTGACAGGTCCGTGTTCCAGGACCCCATCCTATCGTACCTGAACTCTAAGAATATGATATGACCCTAAGTAACCTTCCTCCCTCCGATATGTTTTGCTTTTCCTGCAACTGCCACCCGTCCAGCCTCTATCATAAAAGTGCTAAAATAATCATCTGAGACATAATGTTAATGACTTTCCTGGTCTGCATAAAATTCTCAAATTACTTACAAGGTGATGTCCAGACATCTCTGAGTGATCTCGATGCCCCGGTCTGGTCACTGCGAGTATATTTCCAGCCTCGTTGTTTAATATTGATTGCAACACTATTCACACTGTCTTTGTGGAACTTCTCTAACCACAGGGCTACCTGCCCTGAATCCAGGTGGCAACTACTACACAGAATAATCACCTCCCCATCTGCAAACTAGAACTCAACTTCCAAAAGGCAAATGATAATGATAATCACTCCACTCGAGTATCAGAGCACCAGGAACTACTGCGGTCTTTACAAATGGTACTTGCCTTTATTTCCCACAACTAATCATCATTAGAATGAACGCCTTTCCATTTCAGTATGTGCCATTTAAACCTGCTCTAAAAACAACACATTATGGCTTTTATGTTGTTCATAAGCATCATCGACTCATAACCTTTCACTATTGTTCTCTCTCGGTCTTCAGCGCGGTCATTTGCATCTCTGGGAAACTGCAACAAGCTTTCCATTTAGGCTGGATGTTTATTTCTGCCTTTCTTTTGGATTTGCAATTAAGAGCCTGGTGTTTCCTAACATGAGGTCCTCCGTTGTTTTTAAAGAGACAATTATTCTCTCAAGTGACAGTTTCATTAATAAGTATAATTACCATCTGCCATGTTGCATCTTAAATTATCTAGTAATTGCATGTATATTAGTTTTCCATTTTGGAAATGAAGCTCTTGGAAAGACACTCCCCTCCGCCTTTATGAAAATCGGATCGAGTTACAGGTATTTCTAAGCAATCAGATTTGCAAATCCACTTTGCTTTCTGTTAGGACCACACTGTAATACTAATGTAAAATTTCGCAGTCCTTTCTATGACTGCTCTGTTATTTAATGCCAAGTTTAGTATAGAAACTATTGTGCTTTTTATCCTTATTGGGTCTTCATGTGATACGACTTCTAAAAGACAAAAGCAAGCAGCATTTGGTTTTCTGGACACTTGGTTAAAAAATAAGAGTCAACTGAAATTTTCTGGGTGTATTTTACAGGGGAGGAAACTGTCTCATTCCTAGGGAATAGGTACAAGGGACATTTGAGTATTCACCCCAGCTTAAAGCTGTTTTTGAGAATAACGAGCACACACACCTCTATAAATATGTATCTCCTTCAATCTCATTAAAGTCATTTCCCTTATTTCTCCTGCCCAAACTGTTTAAGAAATATATATATATATATATATATATATATATATATATATATATATATATATCTGAAAATTCCAATTACACTCAATTTCAGAATTCTCCTAAGGAATCAAAACAATATATATATTTTATAACAGATTGCTTTTCATTTGATTTTCATCCGGCTGTATTTCCCTCCTGTCTTCTCTTTATATTTTATTTTAAACCCTATATATTACACAGGACAATGGCCTCTAATTCATTCCATTTGGGGTCCGGGATTTGGATGTGGGCAACTGTAGTATGTGTCCAGACTATGATCCAGTTACTCCTAAGCTCCAATTCAATAGACGCATTTGCCAACAAAACTCTTAATAAACAGGTCATTGAATTTTAAAGCTGAAGGGAACCTTGGGGAACACAGAGTTCAACCCCCTGTATTGTAAGGGCTGGGGGGGGGGGGGTGATAACTCTGAAGCCAAGGAATTTAAAGTCATAGGCGAGTCTCACAAAACTAACTTCAAGAAAACAAGAACTAGACGCTCAGATATCCTGATTTCAATTCTGGGTCTCACATGTTCTCTCGTGAGACAGGCTTCTGGACTGTCTGCCCGCTCACGAGGAGAGGGTCCGGGGAACTAAGTTTGCCAGGAGCCTGAGTATCCATTGGAGACCCCAGGACACCTTCTGGACAGAGGCTCCCCCCCCCCCCACACCCCCCCCCCGCCCCCTTCCCCTGGAAAGTGCCTGGGCTCACGTTCCCCGCGGGCAGTATCTAGGAATCTTTGATGACTTTTTTTTTTATATAGCAACAACGCTGCTTTTTTTTTTTTTTTTAAATCTCTTCCTCTGTTCTTGGAAATTCTTTGCAGACTTTGTGTTCCTGTGCTGCCCGTGCCCGGAGAAACCTGTAGGTAGTTTGAGGTCTGCCATGTGCAGGTTCCCGGAGACGTCCACTTACAGGTGTGTTTTCTCACAAAGGGGGAAGGGCGGCTGAGCACCCCTGGCGGGAAACCCCGAGAGGAAACGGGACTCTGCTCACCGCCTGGAGTGGAGCCGGAAAAGCTCCAGCTCCCCCTCCCTCCAGCCTCCCGCTCTGATCGTTACCCGCCCAGTCCTGGCAGAAGAGTCCTCCTCAGAGAGAAACGGAGCAGAGCTTCCTATCGAGGAGGAGAAGGCAGGGCAGGCAGGGCAGGGCAGGGCCCTTCCCGCCAGGGTGGGGAGAGGAGGCTGCCGGAGGAGCTCTTCCCGGAGACGGAGGCGGTGGGAGCTGGGAAGCGGATCTCTTTTCCTGCCGGAGAGGTGGCTGCTGCTGCTGCTGCTGCAGTCACGCCTCCTTCCCCGCGGCCAGCACCGCACCGGCGCCTCCATCAGTCAGTGTGAAAACTCATTAGCTCCACAGCAATGATCCCTCCACTGCTGAAGCTGGGCGCTGTGCTCAGCACCATGGCCATGATCTCAAACTGGATGTCCCAAACGCTCCCATCCTTGGTAGGACTGAATGCCACGAGGCTGTGGACGCCTGACACCTTAGTAAGTCGCTCGGGTGGGTTTGGCCCTCGTGGGAAGTGCGCGCATTAAAGCCAACCGGGGTTCTCTCAATGCTTGTGAACCGGCAGACGCTGAGAGTTTTTGCTTCTCTGTGTGATAACTTTGGTCATTTTATTTTTTTTTAATGAACACTTAAAAATTGTATTAAAAAAAGATAGACTTCCCCAAAATTGCCTCTGAAAAGGTAATTACTAGACTCACTAAATTCTTCAGCATAAAAAGCTTGACTGTCACTGTACAAACCTGAGGTTCTGCGAGGATTCTTAGAGACATTTGTTTTGCTGTCTTGTTATCTTAATACTTCTTTCCGTGTCTGTCAAACCCCCTTGATTTGTCCTGCGGAAGTGTATTCTGTCTGATCTATAGTTGTGCTGCAGCAGGTTGTTCCTGGGAACGGAATTTCCTGTGACTCTTGGCGATGCATTCACAGAGGAACCAACCTCTTTTAAAAGATAAATGAATACAGAAACCGCAGCATTTAGAGCCTGCCGGAGAGAGACCCTTCTGAAGCTAGGAAACACCAAGAATGGGGTGACTTGCCGGATAAAAATCATCTCTCTGCATGCTTTAATATTTTAGAAAGACTCTTCCTATTATAAGTGTAGCCCCCGGAATCTTTCTTTCACTTGAAGTGAACGGCTTTTTAACCCTTCCCCGAATGATAGGAAAGTCTCTTCAGAGAGGCTGAACCATGGTTTCGTAGCAATACTCTAAAACCCTTTCAAATCCAAATAAAAAACTATGGGTGCTTCAAATAGAGAGTTTATAACTTCAAACGGAAGGACTCTCCTAGCAAGACCATTTATTTCCCTGCTGTTAAATGGAATGTGCAGAAACAATTAGCTCTTGGAGGTCTTTCCTTTTTTTATCTTATCTGCTGTTAGCCCTGGATGACCTCAGTGAGTCAGAAAACGTCAGATCCTAAGGGGAAAGTAAGTCTCTCTTTTCAAGACTGCTTTGCAGTTAATAGTAATAATTACTCCATCAATCGATGTGGAGTTAACTGAGTATAGAGTCAGGTCAAATTAATGACATAACTCGCCGGATTCACCCAGCACCCAGGGCACCGGCAGAGCGCACAGAAGGCGAACTCCGACCTGCTTTTAGGTTTTCACCTCCCTGGAGTCACTGTTGAAACCTCAGTGACCCCTTATCTCTGCACGATCTGCACGTGGCTGGAGGGAGATGAGAGAGAGGTGTGTGCACTTTTAAAGAAAGCATATGTCATCAATGAACAATTACGGAACAAAGAAACTCACAGTATTTCATATTTACCAAGCCAAATTTTCTCAATTGCGAGCACCTGAGGGTTTCCTACCACTTGGTTGTTGAATGAGCTCTCTTTCAGGAAAGGAATCTAAACCAAGAAGTTCAGGACTGAGTTACAATATTTTTCAAACCTGGCACCTTGCTCCTGAGATAGATATTTTGTGCGTAGACAAACGTCAGTTTGGTGATTCCCTATTGTTTATGGAAAAAAGGGTCAGATTTCCTAAATGATGCCTGATTCCTTTAGGATGTCTAGCTATCTTGTAGTTTTAAAGTACATGTATTTGCTTTGTGTTCTGGTCGTTCATCACAAACATTGCTACGGTTTACAGATGAGCTGACACAACTGAATACTCCATCAGACCAACAAATAAAGCCCAGAAAGTTCAGGAAGGTGTGCACCACGGTATTTACTGGAAGGGACAGAGAGGCCAGGGTGCAGAAGCTTTGCTGCTGCTGTTTCTCTTCTGCATGCTTTACCAAAGTGGTATACCTCACCGAAGAACTATGTCTAGGATGGCATTTCCCTACCTTAATTATTCAAGATAACTGCTTGTACTGTAGAATTCCCATGGTGAAAAATGAATGAATCTGTATTTCCCAAATTAGGATCATAAAGTGTTCATGCTGGAAAGGCTCTTAGGAACCGTCTCAGCCAGTCATTTTCACACTATTTTTGGCAGTCATGTCCCCCTCTATTTTTCCCCCCGAAATTAAATCTTACATAAACATACTGAATGGACATCTGTTGCATGTAACTTGAAGCTGAAACCCCATGTGTCAAACGAGGCATTGGTCACAGAAATAATAAGGGATAGGGGACGGCATTTCCTGGGCCACCACCCTCGGCCCCTCCTCACACAACCAGCCCCTGGCTGCAGTCCTGACAGCTCCGGCCACAGAGACCTTAGTGCGCTCAAGAGCTTGCTTAGCTGGAAGTAACTGCTCTCATCCAACTTTCTCATTCCACAAGTAGGAAGACAGACCCAAAATGTGTGAGTGAGGACAGAGATGTCCTCCAGATGGTTAGAGACAGAGCTAAGGGGAGAAGCAAGTCACCTGGCCACACCCCTGCCCCCTGGCCATGCTCGTGTCCCTCCATCCTGTTCAGGCCGGTACCCATGACCTTGGACTCCCCTCTTTCTTAGACTGAAGGGTTGACAGCGCCTTCCCAGTCGGTAGGTCTCTGAGGTCCCTTCCTTCTCACCTTTCTCACCCTGTGATCTCACTCTAGGTAGCACGAATAGGATGAGCTGTACACACACACACACACACACACACACACACACACACACACACACACGTTGATCTTAAAATTTGATTCGTGAGCGTTTGTGAAATTGTCGGCACAGGTAGCTAGCTATTATTACTAAAGGAGGTGAACAAAGGGAATCAGACGTTGTTAAACCTCACGGACCGGGGAGCTGAACTGGACCATGAGCCTGCCTGCTTCATTAGGAAGTTACAGCTTCCCACACTGCCCAGGGCATCCCCTCATCCTCTGCCACTGGGACCTAATCCCCAAGTGGGCAGGAAGGATTCCTGAAGGAAATGAAGGAATAAAAAGACAGCAGGTGAAATTCCTCCGCTAGGCGCATGTGCAGAAGTCAGGCTGGCACGGGGTGGGGGTGGGGGTGGGGGTGGGGGTGGGGTGCGTCCGCTTTGAGGCATGCGCGGTAGCAACTGAGGTGGTGGCCACTGAGGCCTGTCTGTCTAGCTTGGGGAAAGGACAGGATTGGATAAGGGACACAGAACCATGGAAGATCTAGGAAATGGATTGGTTAGGGGGAGGGACCAGCTGAAACCCATGAAAGATTGAGTAATTGATTGGTTAGTTCGAAACAGTGCCTGGTCCTTCCTAAGCCCAAGAGACTATAGCCCAAGGTTAGCACAGAGCTTGCATGTTCTAGCCCTTTCTCTCTCTCTCTCTCTCTCTCTCTCTCTCTCTCTCTCTCTCTTGTCTGCTAACAGCGCACGCCCTGAGCTCTCATGCGCAGCCATGCGGCAGGGCAGCTAAACGGCCAGCAGGTGCGGGGCTGGGAACAGGCCACTGGGAGAAGCTAAGCTAGCCGGATAGGGACACAGACTCGATGGCACAGAATCTACGGACACTGGCCTTCCTCCTGGGCCCTGAGGAACACCACGCTGGGCATTTCCCACGGCGGGACAGACGGAGACGAGGCACTGGAAACCTGGGGGCGGCTCCAGTCCCACCCACACACGAAGCACCGAGCCTCAGCGTCCCAGAGCTGCGTCCCTGGAATGCTCTCCTTGTGACTCCGTGAAAGGACCCCATTGCCACCCGCATCAAAACGTGCAGACGGCCAAAGGCGTGGATTTACACTAAGACGGGCACAGTCTCCCTATAGAAGGGCAGTTTTAAATGACCTGTAAAGTTTAGAAAAATAAGAAGAAATATAGGGTGTTAATAAGGAAATGGCACTTAAAATCTGTTTATGGCAGATGTCTCTGAAACAGGCAGTGTACATTTGATTGTTTCAAAAACCCGAAAGAAGTTCTTAAATTTCCAGGCTATGTTTATTAGTAAGTAGTAAAATCCAGCTCCTTATGAAAATAAGCTCCCTCTCGCTTTTCTTAGAATCCTGAAACACTCCTTCCTCCTCTTTGGTCCTGTGTTCCTTCTCTCCTCCCCTGCCCCCCCCCCCCCGCCCCTCCTAATCTGTCCCTGGGCCCACTGACCTGTGGAGGGGCAGGGGTCTGCAGGGGCTAAGCCTGGGCGCTGAGGAAGCTCGGGCCCCTGTGACGCTTCCTTATCATACTGAGGAACTTCCCCTGGAGCCCAGCTTCTGAGAAGACCCCTTGCTGTGTGGCTGCCACACCAGGCCCAACCTGGAAAAGAGCAACTGAACCGGAGACCCTCAGCGAATCCCCGCTCTTCGGGGAAAGCCCACCCACGGAGGTGGGAAGAAGCCTCAAAGGGACCCGTGGGCATACACGATTTGTTGTGCTACATTGCCACCTCTCTAGCTGGCGTCCCTCTTAAGTAAGCACGTCCGTGAGTTACTCCGTTTTAAGCGCCACAGAACAAGGAGACTACCCCGGCCGCCAACGGCTCAGCACACTCCTGGCGTCTTATCTCCGACTGCTGGATGGAGACAGCCGGCTTCTGTTTTGTAAGGATTGCTTTTCTTCCCCAAGTCCGCAGCCCGTGTCCATTTTGTGAAGGGCCAACCAAACAAACGGAGGATGGAGAGATGGATGAGCGAACAGAACGGCACATCTCGAGAGCGGCCCTTTTCAGAGAAGAACAGAGACACGGAGAAGAGGCTGGGTTTGTTCCTGTTGAGATACTTTATGCAGAAGTGAGACCAAACGGGGGGGGGGGGGGGGGGATGACAGAGGGAGGGTCACATTCAGCCCAGCTTTCCCACCAAGGCAAGGGGCTGCCGAGGAGGCGGTGACATTGCCATCACGCCGGGTTCAAACAAAACCATCAGTGGAGACACACAGCTGTCACTGAGTGGAGAGTCAAAGCATCCGTTATGACTCTTGGGTGACCAACCAACCAACCTAAATTTGATGATGTCTTTGAGTTGATTCCTTTTTTGTTTCCTTTTTATAGTTGTTGGGTTTCGTTTTGTTTTCTGTTTTGTTGTGTTTTTTTTTTTTTTTCCTGAAAGCCTTAAGGTTCTCTGGAGCGAAATAGATTTTGTATTTCAATGCCAGCTCATCTCCTAAGAAGCAGGAAGCAAACGGCGAGGCAGTGACATCTTTATTAACACGTCCTCCAGCACGCAGCTTCTTGTTGTCGTCTGGGTCTGTCAACATCTCTCTAATTCCTGTCCTCGCGTTTCTCCCCTCGCCACCGCCGCAGCCATCAGCATGCTGAACCACATTTCACTCGCGGAGGCCAAGCCTATCTCCAGACGGAAAATTTACAAGCAGTTTTCATCACTCAGATATCTCCGCTCTAAATCAAATAGGTTTTAGTAAGTGGATTTTCTCTTCTGCTGTATCTCCCCCTCCTTTCATACACCACTCGCAGTAGCTAGAGCCCTCTTCCTTTTTCCTTAGTCTGTACTTTTAGGAAACACCCAGAAACTCAGCATAAAACACAAGACCTAGCCATGTCCCACCAGCTGATTTTCAAAGGGTCAGAGTTCCGTCCCTTTGCCTGGCCCTGATAAACACCTTCCACAGAAATAGCCGCTTGCGTCGCCAAGACATCACTGCTAACTGCCTCTCTGGGTTGCCAATGGCCACGTGTCTCAACAATGTTTGGAAAATGCCCTTCACCCACCTGCGTGCATCCCCTCCAAAGCACAGGATTTTGGCTGCTGACACATGGACACAGGCCACCTACCTGCACTTATCTGCAGAGAGGGAACATAATGAGCTCTGGGCTTCAAGTTGGAGAAAGCTGGCATAAGTCCCACTTGTGACATTTACTAAATGGGTGACTTGGGGAAAATTTGCTTAAGTTTTTTGAATTTCAGTTTCCTGATAAGTAAAATAAGATATTATGTATTTCTAGTCCATCTCTAAGGGTAGTTCATTCAAAAGAAATGAGGCTAATGCAAGACAATAAATTTTCCAAATAGAAAAACCTACTGAAAGGCAAGATTATTTTATTAATTTGTACTTTTACCTTGATCTTCAGGATTCTTCTAGTCTAGCACAAAGTCCTTGAAGTGTTGGGCTAACTTTTTGCATGGGAGCTTTATACCTAGAAAGCATCATTTTGCAATTAAATTATAAGCAAAGAGTGCAGACTTGAAATCGAATTATTAAAATGATCATTTCATCCTATTTACAGCGCTCTTAAATATTTCATAAGTTTTGTAATAATAAAAACTGCCAAATAGTTCATTTAGTTCTTCTAATTAACACAAAATGTTCAAAGGGATGGGATCAGTAATCACTGTGATGAGCAGTGTTTTCAATGGTAATGAACTGTGTACACCCTCCAGGTTCAAGTGCAGGCTTCACAATTGTTCAGAAAATGATAGCAGTGTTGTTATTTTCATGGCATGGAGAAGTTCAGGTAGCTGGTGGTGCCCTCTGCCTATTAAACTTTCCTTTTCTTTTTCTTTTTTAATTGAGAGTCAGGGAGGCAGAAAGACAGATTCCTGCATGCGCCCTGACCAGGATCCATCCAGCAAGCCCCCTACAGGGCGATGCTCTGCCCATCTGGGACCAGTGCTCAGTTGCTCAGCAACCAAGCTATTTTAGCACCTTAGGCGAGGCCATGTGGCCATCCTCAGCACCTGGGGCCAACTTGCTCTAATCATTCAAGCCATGGCTTCAGGAGGAGAAGAGAAAGAGAAGAGGGGGAGGGGGAGTGGTGGAGAAGAAGATGGTCACCTCTCTTGTATGCTCTGACTGGAAATCAAACAAGGGACTTCCAAGGAACAGGTCAATGCTCTGCTGCTGAACCAACTATCCAGGGATGTTAAACTTTCAGGATCTGAAATCAGACTATGCAAGCACCAATTCCAGCTCCACTGATTACCTTGGAGCCAGCTCCTTACTGTCTCTAAGTCTCAGTTTCCTCATTTATAAAATGAACAGAAGGACATCCTCAAGTCTATAGGGTTACTTTCTGTGATATTCAAAGGCAGCAATGCACGTGAGCTGCCAAGCAATGGCCACCACGTTTGCTCTTTCGATTGCATGAGTTTTACTGACACCTGGATACTTGCTCTTACAAGTTAAAATGGGTGCAAGTCTTTTCTTGTTGGTATCCAAAACCACTGTCATTCCTTCCACAGGCGGTCTCAGTAGGTGTGATTTTGATCCTCGTTTCCACGTCAGTGTGGGTGCCCTAAAAGGAGACCGCTAGAGACACTCGTGAAACTTCCTTGACTCACCACTAACCCGGAAACAGAGGTCTACATCAAAGCCCACAGGGCTCGCAAGCTCTCGTCTCATCTCAGATATTAGCATTCTTCTCTCGCCAGTTACCTTCTCCCTGCCCGAGAGCTAACTTGTGAGAGCCGAGATCATTCAAACGAACTCTGTCTGTAGTAGAGAAGGTCGTGGTTCTTCTCAACAATTCTTGCAGGAAGACAGCGGGGAAGGGCAACCAAGGCTCCCGTCTTCACTTGTATGAAGCTGGCACTGCAGGGCGGGCGGGGGTGGGGTGGGGTAGGGAAGCTCAGTGAGCATCAAACCCCATTCTCCTCTCCCACATCCCTCACTCCAGACAGCAGCGGACACCTCGCCCTGTCATGATAAGCTCCACACTGGTTAGCTAGACATTTGGCAGGTGAACATCAATATTAATCCTGCCAGGTTCCATAATCACTGTTTGCACTGCTGTTAAAGACATTTTAATATTCTAATTGGGTGGCCCTTGCTCCTTTTATCTGAAAGCTAAATTTACTCTGGTGACAAGCCTTAATTTTCTGACATCTTTTGAGATCTGTGTCCACTTTGAGGGGAAGCCTCGTGGTGTCTGCAGAACCTTTGTCTGGATATATTAATCCCGTTCTGTTACTAAGCTTTAAGCCTTTAATTGTGTCATTGAAGCAACTCTGCTTAGCTGTTTCCTTGTCCATTCTGCAGATAATCTCTCTGCCTTTTTTCTTCTTTAATACAAAATAATAATAATAATAATTTTAAGACCCTATCTGACTCTAATGCTGAATACATCTAATTCTGAATACATCTTTCTATCCCAACTGGATATTCAAGTATAAATCCTTGGAGACAGGGGTGAGGGAAGATGGAAAAAGATAGAAATGGGAATGAATCCAATGCCCCAGAAATAGAAAAGGCACAGAAGACTTCTATGAAATATCCAAAAAGAAAAAGGAGTTTGTAAAAAAAAAAAAAAAAAAGAGCCTAAAAAGACCGGTTTGGCATCGTTTGTTTTTCATTATAGATCAATGCCAAGGACTATGACATCTTTATGAGTCACCCGAGTTTATAATTTATAGCTTGCTCAGTGTGTGTTCCTGACTACTGCTGGAACGCTCATCGCTGCCCTTAGGGACTATCGCAAGAGCCCTTGAAATGAAAAAGAACCATGTGTTGGCTCATGGCATGGGATGAGCTGGGACCTGGGACAGGATACACAGGAGAACGGAGCTACCCTACTGCGAATTCCAGAGGCAGAAGGTCCCAGGGTACAGAGGCAGACCTGTGGCGAGAGAAGTCATCCTGACTCCAGTCCCTTTGAGAATTTGCTCCCGACCTGTCTATAGGCAAATGGAGCAGCCCAGTAACTCAAGGCATTTTGCCAGGTGATGCCCTGCCAGCCTCTGTTCACCGCCTGTTCCTAGCCCCATCCCGGCTGTCCCACACCCCAGTCCTTCTCTCACTCTTCCTCGGCCAAGCAGCCTCCAGCCTGACCCACCGCACACCTTCTTTTCTACACCGCATTCATCTTCTTCTTCTTCTCCTGCTCATACAAGAAACACCTCCCTATCTGCTCAATCCCTAGAAACCGTAAAAGGAAAGCTAAGGACTCTCTGGTCCCTGGTGGGGAAGCATGCCAGAGCTTGCTAGAAGGTGGCCCATTGATTTATCGACTTCCGCAGCAGAAACAAACTCAGACGCAAATTGGATGGTTGGTCCACGCAATGTTGGTCAGGCAGTTTTTCTAGACCCGTGTGATGGCTCTTTAAAAACAATGATCTGTGCGTTCAGTATCATATCCATATGGCTGCGGCAGCCCTGGAGTTAAAAGCAGGACTCCTGAGCTGTGCTGTCCAGTAAGGGGGCCGCATGGGGCTCCTGAGCACACACGAGGTGGCCATTCCAACCTGAGCAAAAACGCACAGTCAAGTTCAAAGACTGGGTGCCGAACGCAAAGTATCACACGTGACTAATTTTTACACTGGCCCCATGCTGACCTGAAGCTATTCTAGATCTATTGATTTAAATACAATGCATTGCCCTGGCCGGTTTGCTCAGTGGTAGAGCATCGGCCTGGCGTGCAGAAGTCCTGGGTTTGATTCCTAGCCAGGGCACACAGGAGAAGCGCCCATCTGCTTCTCCACCCATCTCCCTCTCCTTCCTCTCTGCCTCTCTCTTCCCCTCCTGCAGCCAAGGCTTCATTGGAGCAAAGATGGCCCGGGTGCTGGGGATGGCTCCATGGCCTCTGCCTCAGGCGCTAGAATGGCTCTGGTCGCAACAGAGCGACGCCCCAGATGGGCAGAGCGTCACCCCCTGGTGGGCATGCCGGGTGGATCCCGGTCGGGCGCATGCGGGAGTCTGTCTGACTGTCTCCCCGTTTCCAGCTTCGGAAAAGTACAAAAAAAAAAATACAATGCATTGTTATAATTAGTTTTGCTTGTCTCCTTTTCCTCTTCTAAATGGCTAGTAGAACATTTTAAATGGCGCACGTGGCTGTCGAAATATTGCTCTCGGAAGGTGCTGCTCTGCAGAGCACTGGCTGGTTCCCACACGGCGCGGCCACACACAAGCTGTGTGTGCTCGGGCAGGCGGATAATGTTCTCTTCCGGGAAGTGGGAATAATCACCCCCGCTTCTTTCCACCCGTGCTCCAGCAAGTCCGTGACTGTGAGGTGCTCCTGGGAACAGGGCGTGACCTTGAGCAGGCGGCATTCTCCAGCCTAGGCGTCCCCCAAAGAACAACTCAGTGGCTGCCGACACTCTCGGGGCTGGAGGAAGTCAGGAGTGGTGCCCTGTGGCGTCCGCCACAGCTGCTGTTTGTACAGTGCAGCGTGCACGCTCAACGCCCAGGGCTCCCTGAACTCTGCTAGATAAAGAAAAAAAAGGAGGTGACTTATCTTTGCTCTGGATAGAAGGCATGTGATCAGGCAGACAGGAAATAGTTCATGTATCTTGTAGCTGGATAGAAACTAATTGTTGAAATAAGACGTATGTGAAAGACACATAACAATGCTAGACGGTACACACTGAACGCCTAATGAATAGGACAGGCAATCCTTCAGAAGAGGTGGAACCCGCAAGGTCCGAGCAAATTGAAGGTTTATCAAGGAGCTATTCCGAGCAGGAGAAGCAAAGTTGAGTGATGTACAAAGATCCAATCGGGGTGTCACGCTTTCAGGACCTGGAGAGCCCGATCTGTGTAGCTGAAGAGAAGTTTCCTGTAGGAAGATACAGGAATAAGACTAACATAATAGGAGGCAGAGCGGGAGAAACGGAATGCGACTTTATGCTAAGGTGCTAAGGTGCTAGGGAGGTAGGGGGGTAGGGGGGTAGGGGGGTAGTGTGGGAAGAGCGTTTGGGAAGATCGACTTGGCAGACGACACCGAAACAACTCCTCCGGGACTCCGCATCCTTGGCAAAACAACGCGGGCCTCATGATTTTCTACCCTATATTCTTATAAGCTACCCTTCCAACTTTATTAATAACTAGCCCTTGACTACATGGGAAGCCCCTGGGGGTAGAGCTTTGCTTCAGAATATCACTCTTGAAGAATCATTCCTAAAAACTATATTACGAATTCCCATTTATGTTGGAGAAAGACAAGCGAACAGATCTGAGGTAGTAAGACTGGCCATACGTGTCTAAGTGGTTATCAGATGCTTCTCAAGTTGCTTTAGTATGTCCGAATATAGCAACAAGCATTAAGGGGGGGGGGGTGGCGTGGGACCGATGCATCGTTAATAATCCAGAGCCTGAAGGAGGAAAAAGGTTCTTCTCCTGAGCCCTGGTCAAGGGAGGTTTGTCTGCCTGAAGCTGTGCTGTCCACGTAAACTGTTCTCTCTCTCTCTCTCTAACTTTAAAAAATAAAAACACAAACTTCAATCATTGAAAAGATGCTCTGCTTAACACGCCACACACCCGCCTCCTCCCACACACCCGCCTCCTCCATGTCCCGCCACGGGGTCTGTGACTGGTGTGTTCCCCTTGGTTTTCCCAGACCCAGATTAGCCCCAAGGAAGGATGGCAGGTGTACAGCTCAGCGCAGGACCCCGACGGGCGATGCATCTGCACCGTGGTGGCGCCGGAACAGAACCTGTGCTCCCGCGACGCCAAAAGCAGGCAGCTGCGCCAGCTGCTGGAAAAGGTAGGCGTCCCGCGTGCCCACTGCGTGCTGTCCTGGGGGGTCTCCCGTTCTCTGAAAAGGAAACGCGGGAAGGCAGGGAAGGGTGCTCAGGGCCCTCCCCCATGTCTGCCCCTTCCTGGGAAGGAGCGCCTCAAGCCTCCTGCGCTGTTCTCTTTGTGGGACCTTTCGCTTTTCCCAGCCTGGTCGCCTTAAGACTGGCTCTCTACCGCGGCTCTTCATACCCAGGCGGTGTCTCCGTGAGGAACAAAATGCAAAAGCAGGAAGTCGTGTTCCAAGGCCGGAAACTGAGCTCAGCTCTCAGGATCACACCGGGCTCTCTGATCCCGTTAGCAACCTTGCAAGGAAGTTAAGACAGTGGCAACACCCTAGGCCGGCTCTGTGGACAGACAGTGAATAATTCCAAGGGTTCATCACCATTCTCTAAGTCAGGGGTCCCCAAACTACGGCCCGCGGGCCACATGCGGCCCCCTGAGGCCATTTATCCGGCCCTCGCTACACTTCTGGAAGGGGTACCTCTTTCATTGGTGGTCAGTGAGAGGAGCATAGTTCCCATTGAAATACTGGTCAGTTTGTTGATTTAAATTTACTTGTTCTTTATTTTAAATATTGTATTTGTTCCCGTTTTGTTTTTTACTTTAAAATAAGATATGTGCAGTGTGCATAGGGATTTGTTCATAGTTTTTTTTTTTATAGTCCGGCCCTCCAACAGCCTGAGGGACAGTGAACTGGCCCCCTGTGTAAAAAGTTTGGGAACCCCTGCTCTAAGTCATGCCTTCGAAGCTCTTCCATTTCCTTCAGCAGTATTCTCTACATATAATTTCCTTCAGCCTGGCTCCTAACAATCAGACGCAGAATGACCTTGCTTTAGTCTCTTTGACAGCAAGAGTCAGCTCATGAGAGGATATGTATGTTTAGTGTGGGGAGAACAACAACAACAACCCCCCCCCCCAAAAAAAAAAAGAACAACGAATGGTTCTTTCAGTTACTCTCATTCCGAATTCTCCCATGTCGGGCTCTGAACAGAGTATAGGCCAGCTGGGGTGTCCAGGCTGACGGAAGGTGACAGCATGTTAGAATTTTAAATACTATTGGGGATCATAAGCTAAATCAGGTAGCATGTGCTTCTAGAGGACCTCATGCTCACCAGGTCACTCTGTGCCATATTTTTCCCATGACCGTCCAATACAACCATGACATCAAATGGGAGCTTTTTAGAGAAAGAGAAGCTAGAAAAATGAAATCATCGCATTTATTAATAACAGACATTAATAGTGTGACTTTTTTTTTTACTGCCATCTTTGACAATCAGTTTCCTCTGTGTATATAATTTGGAAGTCTCCTGATAGGAAGAAGACTTTTTTTCATGATTTTATGCAAAGATTAGTCTGCTCTTCCTTCCCCTTCCTGACAGCTATCATTATATATTGTTTCTCTCTTAAGTCTCTTTTTATAAGAAGACCCCATTGTCCCTCCTCCTTTAGTAACCGTCCTCCAGACAAGAGCCAACGTCATTTCAGTCAGATTAATGACTCTAGTTAACATGCCTCTCAACTGTTAGAAATCATGAAATATGAACTTTTTTTTTTTTATTTTTTATTTATTCACTTTAGAGAGGAGAGGGAGAGATAGAGAGAGAGAGAGAGAGAGAGAGAGAGAGAGAGGAGAGACAGAGAGAGAGAGAGAAGGGGGGGAGGAGCTGGAAGCATCAACTCCCATATGTGCCTTGACTAGGCAAGCCCAGGGTTTTGAACCGGCGACCTCAGCATTTCTAGGTCGACGCTTTAACCACTGCGCCACCACAGGTCAGGCGAAATATGAATTCTGATTGGTCTTGGGAATTGTCTTCAATTTGGATTTCCCTTATTTCTATGGGGGAAAAAAATCTCAAATATATAGTTTAATATTGTTTGGTTATTAGGGAAACTAATTACATTGGTAAAAATATTTATTCTTTTAATCCAGTTCTGCCTTTCCATTTAAAAATGTCTTTCCTTTAGATGACCGATTTTCTGTGCCTGGATTTTCTATGCAAAAATGATTTTTTTCTCCATTAACCGTGAAGAGCAACATTATCTTAAGACACCATAAATTTACTTGTGTTATTATATTTTTCGGTATAGCACTGCATATAGACACCCACACATAGGCTGACAACTCTTTAAAAATCAGTTGAAAAACACTTAAATAACATCTGAAGGTCGGGAAGCAGATAATACCCTCTACAGGACCAGGGTGAAGTGTATTCCAGAGCTAAGATAAAACCAGGACTTAGTGAAGGATGACTGAGGCCAAAACGTGCAAGTGAGGAGGTGGGCTGCAGGCCAGGATTGACCTTCCTGTGAGCAGTCCATCCAACGTGCAACTGAGTGTTTTAAAGAAGGTTTAGAAAATCACACCTTTAAAAATGTATCCATACCTACCGGACACCATGGTCACCACACATTAGCTTTATCCCCTTTCCCATTTGGTGACATTGTGCCAGCAGAAGACTGGGAAGTTGCGTGCACTCTGAGAACAGCGTGAGGAAAACGGCCCCGCACCCAGAGGAAGGCGTCTCACACCCCATTCCCTGTGCAGACCGAGCCGGCCCATCCTCGCTGGCCTCTCTCTGTGGTTTCACGTGGGTCCAAGGTACCAGATGGCAAACAGGAGCATCACCTTCGCGTTCAGCACGTGGCCAAGCATTAGTCCTTCCGTAAGAGAACAGTAACAACAGGTCCCGTCCGTGAGAACCGCACCCACTCCGTTCAACCCTCCTAGCAGAAGCAGCTGTCTTTCTAAGCGTGCGTAGTGGAAACCGTTGCTCTCTGAGGTTAAAACCACCTTCCAGGGCCACTCAACCAGCAGACTGTGGAGCTCCACCAGATCATTTCCTCAATTCTGTGCGAACATTCCCTAGAATGCCTCTGGTGGTAGCCACACCTAATTGAACAATGCTCTTTTAATAGTGTGTATATCACAGAATAACTAAAAAAAAATGCAGTTGGTTGCACAATATTTCAGGTCTTAGTGTGCCCAAACTAAAACAAAACAAAACCAAAAACAAGTATGTTAGCTATGTAGCTTCTGTGTCCAGTTAAACACACCCCCCGTACGGACTAGGTCAGTATTTCCTAAACTGGGATTTTTGAAATCAGATGCCAGCAACATCCTCACCAATAAAATAATTTTAAGCAACACTCTACCAGGTGTCCCCAAACTACGGCCCGTGGGCCGCATGCGGCCCCCTGAGGCCATTTATCCGCCCCCCTGCTGCACTTCTGGAAGGGGCACCTCTTTCATTGGTGGTCAGTGAGAGGAGCACTGTATGTGGTGGCCCTCCAACGGTCTGTGGGACAGTGAACTGGCCCCCTGTGTAAAAAGTTTGGGGACCCCTGACACAATCCTTGACCCTTGAAGATTCCTACCACAGTGTTCAATACTAAAGGTTCTGGGAAGCCCTATAGTTAAGAAACCCGAATGTCTATTTTTTAACCCAAGCCTATCTGAACATATTAAACTGTTGGACTCCCCTCTCCCCTCCCCCACACTCCCAAGTAGCCTCCACACTCATTATGAATGAGAGTGAAATCTAAGTTAATTTGCATTCAAGTGTGAAAGCCCTCAGATATTTTATTTATACAAAGAACCAGAATAAAGCAGTCAAAAAATTTATCAACGAAGAGGGACAGCGAGCTTGCCAAGCTACGATGCAAAGAGGCTCTAAGCCCAGGGACACACGTGGGCAGTTGAGTGGCAGCACCTCAGAGACAAGCAGGCCAACAGAGGGGCCACAGCAGACGGGTCTCCTTCCCACACGTCCAGTCAGAGGGGACCCAGGCTCCAGGTGTCAGCAGGACACACACTCTCAGTGGGTCTCTGTAACCGGTGGGAAACTCAACAGTCCTGGGGACAGCCAGCTGGCAAAGCCAATGGCAGCCCAGAGCCATGTCCTTTCTAATTGGACCACTCTACCTCTAGCCATGACCCAAATGCAGATCTTGTCATTGTGCAGGACGCTGCCATACAGAAGTCAGAACCAAGAACTCAGCAAAAAAAGCCACTCTCAGTGCTGTTTCCCACAACGCAAATAAAGTTGCAAGTGAACTAGACAGGGTGAGTCCGAGGCAAGATAAAAGGGAGGCTGTTTCAACCCCCAAGTATCTCCCAGGTCCATCATTCTTTAATGGTACCGCCGCTGCCTCGGGACCTAGAATTCCCAGGAGAGTATCAGCCATGCCGAGGACGGGTGTCTTCATAGACAAACGCCATGTTCTAATGGGTAGTTTTTCTAACACAAATGGCTTTTCTTTATTCATGCTTAACCGTAATGAAGCTGCAAAGTATTCTGAAAGCATTGCATTTATCCAAGATGCAGTTACTGTGCTTTCAAAGATGTCTCGGTAATTTTGTGCTTTTTTTTTTTTTTTTTTAAATGAAGCTTTCAGCATGTAGGAAGGCTAGTAAATTAATAACATTTGGGAGTCATGTAATGAGATAGCTTTCCCAATAAAAGAAGGGGAGACTTTCCTTAAAATATTAAAATCCTAATTACACATTTACGACCTTTGAAAGCCTAAGATAATTTCACCCACTAGACAGTTACTGAGCAACCCCTCTGTGGCCGGTTCCGTGCAAAGCCTGGGAGATAAAAGATCTGAATAAGATGCAGAGTCTAATCTCATGAAGCTCACGGGAGGGCAGTCGGTACCCGGTTCTCATCCAAAACACACATTCCACCATTAGTTTTGATATAAGCTAGACTGTTATGAATCTGTCCTGACAAGACAGGGTTCATCAAGGGCAGAACTACGGATCGAGACAGCAGACACAGAACCAGGAAAATCTGACCCTTCTCCAACAATAAAATGAGAGGAGCCGGCGCAAGCCCGGGCAGGAGCTAGTCCGCCGCCGTCTCAGTGAAGGCCCAATTCCGAGGAACATTCCCAACAGGGAGTTCTTCAGAGCCAGCTGGTCTGTCAAGCCTGGTGACTTCACCAGACACAAAAAAGCGTGTCTCTGCACAATTCATCCCTTCCTTAGTTGTAACGCACACGTTTTGCAAGGGAAATAACTTTTTTACTCATCCCATAAAAATACACGTCTATTAAAAATGCATGGCATGACATAAAAATATATAAAACAAAGTAAAAGCCACCTGAAATCCCACCACCGTTTGTTTGGTGCTCATGTTTTCATATTTTTGACTGTACAAAACAAAATAATACATTCTTTGCGGATGGATTTATGCATACTATGATTATACAAGGACCTCTTTCTACAATGTTGATTACTTCTCCCCCACGCCCCACCCCTTACCAGAAAGCTCGGGTTAACAACCTAACATGTATTCTTCTATAACCCTTCCATGTGCTTCTCCATGATGATTTGCTTATATACTCCATTTTCCTTTGCATGGGTGTGTGCACGACAGAGAGACTTGGGTTGAGGATTTAAAAATCAAACCACATAGATGTCTTACATGTGCTTTTCTCATAGAAAGCCCTCCACGTTAAGCGTTGCTTCTCAAAAGTGAGTTGACAAAGGGGTCACTCGGGGGCCTTGATAAGATGCAGATTCTGATTTTTCGGACAAGATTCTGCACGTAGGACAAGCGCCCAGGAGGCTGCCAGAGCCGCTGCTCTGCAGACCAGACTTTGAGTAGGAAAGGCACCGAGATCTGTCTCGTCCTTCGAAATAAGTGTCATCATATCCCGGTCCTTGATTCCTTTAACTGTTCTCCTAGGAAGAGGCCTTCATTTGGTTTTGCTGCCACAAGAGTCAGGGCAGCCCTTCTGCACTGCTCCGTGCTTTCTAGGTCATCTATTTCCTGCTTCCACACCGCCTGGGGCTCAATGAACCTGGGATGGTGCCATCCACTCCACATGCACTTAGGCGTTTACCGCCTACCTACCAGACACTCTGATACAGCTGCCCTTTCCCGGATCCTTAACTCAGCAAGGAAGGGGGTGTTTCGGCAGGTGTCTGAGTCCTACCTGACGAGATAGGGTTCATGAAGGGTGGAACTCTGGATCAAGACCACTTGTGTCGGTCAATTCAGTCTCACCTCTGGAAGCATTTCCCGGGCACCCAGCAGTAACTGCACTGGAATGAACGCAATCTATAATAAGTCTATTAGACATGTCAGACCATCCACAATTGCTAAGCGTCCCAGCTCTTGTAGAAGTCAGAGCGAGTACTTCTACAAACAACACATTTCAACATTTGTCAAAGTGGAGTGCTGATAA
Source organism: Saccopteryx leptura (assembly GCF_036850995.1). Taxonomy (NCBI): domain Eukaryota; kingdom Metazoa; phylum Chordata; class Mammalia; order Chiroptera; family Emballonuridae; genus Saccopteryx; species Saccopteryx leptura. The sequence continues at coordinate 74,685,209 of NC_089513.1, forward strand.
GCTTGGCAAAGCCCTGGAATAAAAAAAATACCATTTTTTCTTTTAACATTTTTCTGACATAGTAAATTCTTATTTATATTCAATCATTTCTAGCTCCAGGATGTCTGTTTTATTATTTCCTGCCTGGGTATAATTTTCTCTTGCCGAATTCTTTGGAGTGCTTATCATGAAGAATTGTCCTTCTAAAAAGATGTCGCGTGGACACACAGTCATGCTTTTGGTACTTCCCGTCCTCTATGTGAATGTCGTTGTTTGCTGTTTCAGTTGTGATTGCCTCTTCCTGTAAACAGCCAATAATTTACAGCCCATCTTCTTGTTCAACAGGTTCAGAATATGTCCCAGTCTATTGAAGTCTTAAACCTGAGAACCCAGAGAGACTTCCAATATGTTCTAAAAATGGAAACGCAAATGAAAGGGCTGAAGGCCAAGTTTCGGCAGATTGAAGATGATCGAAAGACACTAATGACCAAGCATTTTCAAGTAGGTCTGAGTTCTGCCATCTTGTCAATCCAAATGAGATCTGGAGGGCGAGGAACAGCCAGAACGCACTCAGCTAGAAAAATACTGCGCACTGGCCTGTATATACAAGGCTCAGGGCTCACTGGGGACGTCAGTCATCCCTCTGCTGATACTGACCATTAGCCGGTAGGAAGGCACAGACGACTTGTGTAAAAAGAGTCTCCTCCTCCTAGAGCTGGGTGGAGTTTCTGGATAGATGTACAGGCATTTCGATATCAGTGACAAATGGAAATCTAAAGGAAAATTAATAATTTAATTTATCGAAGGTTGTTTTTTTTTCTGATGACTTTCTGCCCTGCTAATACAAGAAATAGCAACACTGTAAATTACTAAAAGAGACAATAATACCATGGTGAATATCCACAGAAAGAGGGTGGCTTCATGATTCGATGCAAATCAAGTCTTTCTTTAGACTTTAAGTTGTTTACCGGCAGTTATTAACAAACAGTGAAAATAGACAGTCCTTTGAAGCACGCTCTGTGGACTTTCATTAACAACGTATGACAGTGTCATAGATTAAAATGAAATCTGACTGTCATAATGCCACCTGAACCCCAATGAGAAAGAAAGAGTCTGCCCTGCAAAGACATAGCACATGGTTTACAGGACACGCCGTGGTTTTATAAGCATAACAGCCTCGGCGTTTGCCACCAACAAGGAGGGTAGACTCCCTGCTGATGGTGGGGAGAGGGTCTGAACCCACACAAGCTCTAGGTCTCTGTGCATGTCACACATAACTGCGACAGCAGAGTGCCGACCAGGGACAGGGTCTCTGCACAGCATGGTTTAAGGTGGCAGAGATGTTCATGGCTTTGTAACTTTCTCAGGGGTGCTTGGGAGCCTGAGTAGAGCCGTAGAGCAGACAGTCTTGCCCTGAACCACAATTTTAAAAAACTTGACCCAAAAGGACACGAGGCTAAGAAAGTTGAGGGTGTGGACAGGAGAATGGACTAACGTGATGGATTGTGAGGTTTAAGTTGAAGAGAAAACACAAGCAGGCCAGGAGGTTAAGAGATTAGAAGGTACAGCGACATTCAAGAAAACCATCTCAGACAAGGGCCCCTCCCCGCCCCTCATAAATATATTAGCTCACAGAGGAGGTCAAGAAACCCAAAAAGGTTTTCAATGTCAACTTTCAGTGGTCAGGGTTGGTGTGCAGATCATAGAGCAGCAGCGTGAGCCTGACCTGAGGCCACCAAGGAAGCAGGAAGTGGGAGGCTCACCCCCAGGGCATTCCCGGAGAGGAGGAGGGGCCAAAGGGGCGGAGCCCGGGTGTCTGGAGGAGAGAAATCGTCCAACCAACCGCAGGGGGACAATGCTGAGCTCTGTGGCGCCAAGGGACAGCTGGAGGGTGCTAGGGCTGGCGGGGCCAGGGACACAGGATGATGATGCCTCTGTACCTATGGGAGCTCTTGGGAGAAGACAGAAACAAAAAGATACAAGGCTGAGAGAAATGTGATGAAATAATCCGTTCTGTAAGTTTGCCTCCTCGCAACAGCCAGGCTACCAATAAGAAAATTGAGTCACCAGCCAGCACCCCATGACCTAATGATTTTTATCTTCCTAGTTCGTGTAATCCAAGTAGATGGTGAAGTTACATGTCAAAACCCAAATAGCGATAGTGGTGCGAACATTATTTTTCTGAAGAATTTACAATTATTCAACACACAGTTCGAGCACTTTAAATAGATATTAGCTAATCTAATCCCCACATCATCCTATCGGGTAGGTACTATCTTTATCCCCATCATTCAGATGAAGAAAACGATGTCCAGTAAAGGTGAACAATTTGTCCAGGGCCATATATCTAACATGTGTCCGAACCGCAAAGTCCAGCTGCCGAGTTATCTACCTCCTCATATCAATGCCACAGTGCCTCTGCAAGGAGACTACCGCTCTCTGAGTAAGACCAAAGAATAATTAGATGACCAATATATGTTTGTCAAATGTATTCGCTGAGTCCTCCCTACTGTGAGTCAGATTTTGCTCCAGGCGTCAAGGTGCCATACTGGAGAAGAAATAGAACATTCCAAAAGGAAGTTTAACATCAAAGAATACTTTTCAATGAGAAGAAACTCCTCCTCCGGGATACCGTTTTCAGCTCTCGGACACACTAAGTAGGTTTTCTCTTCTGCACTCTTTGAGATGAGAAGTTGGTCCTAGGGTGGCACACTTGAGACACTCAGTCTTCCATAAAGAGATTGCGGTTGGGCAAGGCAGTCAAGTGCCGCCTTTACTGTTAGAGCTACACAGTAGAAAGTGAAAATTCTAGAAGGGGTTAGTAAACACGGATCTGTGCTAGCCTACTCTAACCTTATAAATATTTTATACGCACGTTGGTCGGACTTGCCGTTGCTCTCCGGCGAGTGTCCAGAGTTTCAAAATTGACTGCCAACAATCAAATTATGAATTTTTGAAAAAGATCCAAAAATATAGATTTTATTTTTAAATTCAGGGGAAAAAAAAAACTGCCACCAAAGCTGTGATATCATATTTTTCTCTTTTCAATATTCCCAGAGTACATACAACCTAAAACTCTTCACTGTAACAGCCGTCATATGTAGTATGCAGCAAACAGTACCAACAAAACTAATTCTTCTCATTAAAACCCTAATGAGGCGACTGCGTCTTCCTCTAGGGATGCCGCACGATGTTCAAACTAATCAGTTTATTTCAAATGAGTCACCAAAACAAGCAGAGCTCTGCAATTCTGCCTTTTGACTGCACTATTTATGAATCTTTCTCATGAGCAAGAATCGGTCCCCTCCCACTCCACACAGACATATAGGCAAATTCAAAGAACTCTGAGCCTACAGAGCAAGTAGAAATCGCCCCCCAAGAAACATAAGCCCATGAATCAGGGCAGCATTGGGCGCTCCTTAAATGCATGTCTAGTCCCAGCAACTTCTCGGTGCAATTCTAAAATGCAAGGTTCGGCTCCTTAAATGAGTCGCCGTTGCAGCAGAGTTTCTGACTGCTTCGGTGGGTTCTTCTCAAATGATCATGACAGGGACAGCTCTTTCCACAAACGAGGCCATCTGCAGTCAACTCAGCACTGACTCAGACTCAGGAAGTGATTTCACTGGCCACCACCACCGAGTTAAAGGAGAGGAAGGTGACACATCTAGAAAACGAAAGTGAAAGCGCGGGTGTGGCTCTGTCCCTGGGGGGGGCCCATCCCATGAGGCTCAGAGGGAGGGACACTATCTTGACAGCGCGCCCTTCTTCTTGTCTAGACAAAAGTCAGCGTCTCAGTTTCAAGTAACTGGGCAACTGGGCAACTCTGCCTGCTGCCTCCACTCCGAGCCCCTCGGTCCCTGAGAGAGTTAACTCGCCACATGGGTTAGCAGCTCTGCCTCCCAGGCAGAGCCCTAAATTATCTAGGCCATGGCAAATGAAGTCAGAGTGGGGGTCATAATTCAGAATGGTAAACAGCTACATCCGTTTCTCGGCGCTTAGAGGGGCTGTGCGTGATTTGTCGTGCCGGCTGAGCTTACCTTCCTAATGATGCTGTGCTGAGATGGGTGTTACACAGAACGAGGGATACCTGGGCAGCAATGGAAGCGCCGAGCGGTGGGAGGCCACCCCTGGAAGATTCCGTGGGAGGGGCAGGCTGTGCTAGGGTCCCCCGTGTCCTGGTGGCACCCCTATGGCACGAACAATCCAACCAGGCCCAGGAAATCTTTCCTGTTTCTAAGAATTGATCATAAGAAGAGGGGCCCTGGGTCGACTTCCCACCTAAATAATGCACGGTGGCTTCATGAGGTACTCAGAGAGGGAAATGGTACACCAACCCGTATTCGCTACCTTAGGAAGCTCCTACACTTATGGTAAGGATCAATTTCCTAGGACAGCACATCACCATTTAAGGAGAGGTTCCTATAGTGAAAGATAAGTAGATTTTACCACTAATGAGCATGTGGCTGCTTACATTTTCACAAAGTACCCTCGCTGCAAACCAGAAAAAAATCAATAAGGAATTCAGAACTCGTTTGAATCATCTCCTTTAAGGATCAGGCTAGAAAGAACGTAGCGGCCCGAGAGGTTTGAATGACCCCCGGGAACCCCCGGCTGCTTTTGCAGGAGCTGAAAGAGAAAATGGACGAGCTCCTGCCCTTGATCCCCGTGCTGGAGCAGTACAAGACGGACGCCAAGCTCATCACCCAGTTCAAGGAGGAGATCCGGAACCTGTCCGCTGTCCTCACCGGGATCCAGGAGGAGATCGGCGCCTACGACTACGAGGAGCTGCACCAAAGGGTGCTCAGCTTGGAAACCAGACTCCGGGACTGCATGAAAAAACTGAGTGAGTACAGGCACTGCGCAGGGCGGGGCGCATGGCTGCTGCTTAGGTGGTTTCCGGCAACGCCGCCTTCTCACATTGTTGTTGTTGTTGTTGTTGTTTTCTTTTGCCAATAGTTAGAAATGCCTAATCCTAGGGAAACCAGGGCTTGCTTGCTAAGCGCCAAAGCAAGTGTCCCTCTGTGGCTGACACATTCCTGGGAACTGAGTGGTACCTGATTAGCAGTAGCCTAGTTTTCTGATCACCCTGGTCCCATTGGAAATAGGTGGTCTGTCAAATGCAGGCAATTCTGTTGGCTACGCTAATGGAAGTCAGTTTTATTATAGAAGATGGACAGTCTGTGATGATAAACCCTAGCTTGGCCAGGGGAGGGGAGAGGGAGGGAGAGCGTTTCCGGCAGCACGAGAAAGTTAGAGACCGACCGTAGTGAAGAAACCTGCCCCAGGGCAAACCAAACCAACTCCCCTGCTCTGCAGAGCTGCCCACAGCGGCTCTGGTCCTCTCAAGAAATCAGAAGGAGATGACGCTCTTCCGTAAGGGGCCAGGCGGGCAACGCGGGGCTTGCACTGCAAGTCTTGACTCAACCAGGATGGAGTTCACATGCAGGAGCTAATTGCATCCGCAGTGCGCCCACGAACTCATTAGTCAACTGAAGTCATCGTGGGACTAATGTAACTTCACGCAGAGTCAGTTAGCGGTAAGGGACGGCATAAAGAGAGCCCGTGAGCCTGCCCACTGAGGAAGAGTATGTTAGTGTCTGGCTTGATGTGATAGGGACAGATATGGGGGTGGGGTGGGGCTTAGGGGGGCAGCTCTGTAACCCCAGAAGGTGCTCTCTTGCGATAAACAAAGCTCTCTGGACTAGGAAGCGAAGTGGGAAGAGGAGAGGCAGAATTTGAAAACAGTTATTTCTAGCCAAGAAAATTCCAAAGGAGAAAGGTAAATGTTTTAAAATAGAAGTCAACAGCGGTAGAGCATCGGCCTAGCGTGTGGAGGACCCGGGTTCGATTCCCGGCCAGGGCACACAGGAGAAGCGCCCATTTGCTTCTCCACCCCTCCGCCGCGCTTTCTTCTCTGTCTCTCTCATCCCCTTCCGCAGCCAAGGCTCCATTGGAGCAAAGATGGCCCGGGCGCTGGGGATGGCTCTGTGGCCTCTGCCTCAGGCGCTAGAGTGGCTCTGGTCGCAACATGGCAACGCCCAGGATGGGCAGAGCATCGCCCCCTGGTGGGCAGAGCGTCGCCCCTGGTGGGCGTGCCGGGTGGATCCCGGTTGGGCGCATGCGGGAGTCTGTCTGACTGTCTCTCCGTTTCCAGCTTCAGAAAAAAAAAAATGAAAAAAATAATAATAAAAAAAAAAAAGAAGTCAAATGAGGCCCTGGACGGTTGGCTCAGTGGTAGAGTGTCAGCCTGGCGTGCAGGAGTCCCGGGTTCAATTCCTGGTCAGGGCACACAGGAGAAGCGACCTTCTGCTTCTCCACCCCTCCCCCTCTCCTTCCTCTCCATCTCTTCCCTTCCCTCAGCCAAGGCTCCATTGGAGCAAAGTTGGCCCGGGTGCTGAGGATGGCTCTGTGGCCTCTGCCTCAGGCACTAGAATGGCTCTGGTTGCAACAGAGCGACCCCCCAGATGGGCAGAGCATCGCCCCCTGGTGGACATGCCGGGTGGATCCCAGTGGGGCGCATGCGGGAGTCTGTCTGACTGCCTCCCTGTTAACAACTTCAGAAAAATACAAAAAAAATAGAAGTCGAATGAGTCATGGGACCATTTTTAAGACTCATCAGTCCGCTACTGACTGTATCATTCCCGCATCTCACAAGGACCTTGAGCCACAAGGCTGGGTGTGCCGAGACCGGGCTGGTGCTGGTCTCACTGCTGTCGCCTGTGCCGGCAAGGACAAACGGCCTCGACACCAGCAAGGACAGGCAACAGGACGGTTGTGGCTAGGAGACACCGGGAAGCCCACCCAAAGTGTGCCAGTTAGGTCTTTGAGTGATTACCATGGGAAACCCTTGGGATTTGCTCAGTTTTTGAAACAAATGCCTCTCCTAACACAGACAGAGTCTCTCTGAGTCTACTTAGCTGGAAATAGTGTCTGTTGCAGGCAGGTAAGTCTACGCCCACCACAAGCTCGTTTCTCCTAATCTACGCCTAACTCTCCACACCCAACCTCCTCCAATGGTGAAAATGGTATTTGGGACAAAGAGGGTTAATCTAAGAAAACACAAATTCATATCCTAGTTCTTCTTACTGGACCAGGAATAGTGTTTCTAAGGTTCCTTCGGACTATAACCTGCAATCTATGTCTCAAAGATGCTTTTTATTAATTTTCCCCCATGGACCAGTAAGTTGGTCAAAGAATGTGACTGTCAAATAAACAGTATTAATTAGTTAATATTTAATGTTATTTTAACTAATCAAAAGCATATCCAGCAACCAATATAGATATCAAACAGCAATAAAACAGTACTTAGCTTTATTTAATGAGATGGCTGCTTTTTCAGTTAATTGACATAACCTTAAAAAATATTGAAAATAGTGGTCACACATCTTAAACTCTTTCTATAATAATAGATTATTAGCCCACAGATCCCTAGTCACTTAGTAGAGAGGCAAGGTCACAAACAATGACTCTAACTCATTTATGGTTTTTGTCCCAAGGGCTGACTGAGTATTTTTCTTCCACACGCTATGTTTATGTCAATTAACCAAGAGAGGATCCTGAGCAGAGAGAATATTTATCACCTGCACCACTAACCACTAACCCTTAATTACAGTGTCGAGAACATGTCCAGGGAGAGACAAGCAACCCTAATACTGTGCAGTATAAAGCCACACGATCTCTGAGAAAAAATAAATGAATCTTTATGTTTTCCCTTAAAAAGGAATTATTCCCATTTGAAAGGAGGTATCTGCTAAGATATATATATATATATATATATATATATATATATGTTTACAAAAGAAACACAAACACATAATTTTGAGCATGGCACTGAGTTATAGTTTGAATAACTCTTTACTTAGTATTTACACTTCCTGGGGATTGATACGGATGACGTCAAATCATTTCTGCGAACCCTTTTAACTCCATGCCTCGTGTTATCTCATCGGTAAGTGCCCGAAAATCAAAATATCAGAATGCATGGACTCGGGGAATCAATCTGAGTCGGCACCGGGGCACTAACAGGAAATGCAGGACAAAATCATTTCGGGGGGTCAGTGTTCCGAAGGGTCTAATGTCCAGCTGCCAGGCTGCCCAGCTGTAGAGGAGGATGTTGGATAGTTATGGTATCAACACTAGAGTCACAGGAGCAAAATTCATTCATCAACAGCATCTTTTCCTCCTTCACAAAAACCTCTCAACACACACAACCGATTAGCAGACGGTAGAAATGGATTGGGGAAAGAAAATGAAATTGCAGCCATGATGAATGCATTTCCATTCACCTTTCCAGTGGATTAGTTTTTAGGGAAAAAAAAAAAAAATGTCACCATGTACATCAACATACATTTTTAGGGTAACTAAAACTCAGACTAGACTCCCTCGCCTACAAGATCTCATTTACTCCCAAATAGTAGAGGTGCTGAAGGAATCGAATCACAGGTCATTGGGACTAGCAGAGCACCATTCAGCTTGTGCCTCCTACAGAATTAAAGTTCTGGCGAAAATAGAAATGAGAAAAAAAATGCTTCAACAGCAATGCACCCTAGTGGCCTGAATGAGGCACAGTAGTAATGCTATTTCCTAAGTGCTTAATTTTCTACTGTGAGAGACCAAATAGAATCAAGTCCCCTGTGCTTAATTAAATCATACCATATTTCCTGACATGCAAAAATATAATTCTATGCATGTGGGAATTTAACTGGAAAAGCACAAAGCTCTCGCGCACCCCCTGAGATCGCCCATGGATATTTAATGTAGATTATAATTAAGCTTCCCGTTTTCTAGTCCCCTACCCCCTGCCTCTTGTTAGTTCTAATTTAGGGCAGCGGTTTGGCGTCATCTAGTGAACTACCACGACGTGTCTTTCTATTGACACAAGCAGTTTGGGGGTTGGGAGGGGGGGAGGCTTTATGTTTAACATGAGTATCAGCAGCATTCAAACCTTGAGGTCCCAAGTACTGAAACTTGGGTTGTTGTCTTTACCACGTTGCTGCTACATTCGTTTTTCGAGGGAACACAAAAGGTCTATGTGGCCATGGCCATACTTGCGCATTCGGCACATACTGAATGGGTCCCCAGGGTGTGCTGGCACTGTGCCAGGTATTGGGGACTCCACGCTGAGTAGCAGGAAGGGTCGCGCCACTGTCGAGGAGCTTGCGTTTTAGTGGGGACAACAAGGACATGATGGATGACTACCACGGTGTTGACAGCTGACTGCTTGACAGGCACCATGCCAGCTCTCTGACATGTGGGAGCTCTAATTGCAGGAACCCTGGGTTCGGCCTTATTGTTGACTTTTTTTTTTTTTCTCTGAAAACAGATTGCTCAGTTTAAATTCATTTGCCAGAAGCACAGGTTGGAGGCTACAACTTTAAACCCAAATCCTTCTGAGTTCAAAGACAGAGACATGTTTTCCGCACATGGTGTCTTTTGTTGGGCACATACCGTAAGAGAGAAACTCCCTGGACGCACTCCCATAGGCTTAATTCAGTAAACAGAACCCAGCTGCTCCGTGGAGAGAAGCCAGAGGTCAGTTCTGAGTCTTCCCCAAACCTCACTCACACACTGTCACATCCCTCCCTTCACCAGGTCCCTCAAAACTCCCTTCCTCACACCTTCATTTCCGCCACCTGAATCCAAGAGCGCCAGCAGCGTCCTTCAGCATCTCTTAGCTGGAAAGGCCTCCCAACCACTCCCCTTACCTGAAGTCATTTCCTCCCCACCACACGGGGCACCTAGAGTCACCTTTCCAAATGCAAATCTCATCTTATCACATGAAATCTAAATAGGTTTGCATGGTTTGTCCTGATGACGTTGATTCTGCCTAACTCCCCAGCCCTTTTCTCTCAAATTCTCACCCTGTAACTCAACTCTAAAACTTAGCCTTCCAGTCAATCAGCTCCTTAGTGGTGTATGCACACGCCACTCATCTCCTCAACACGGAACTCCCTTCTCCTCTTGCGTGGAGCACTCTGTCGCCCCGCCTCACTTGCCCAAATTCTAACAGCTTTTCATGTTCAATAGCAGACACTGACTTTTCTACAGATCTTCTCTGATGGCTCCTTAATGCGGCTAGACATTCCCTGGCATGGTCTCTCGAAAATGACAATTTGCTTTTTCTAAAAATCTTTACCCCGTTATGGACACGTTTTCCTTGCTCTGAGAGGTCAGGGACCCCCTGTGTCTTTTTCCAGCGAAGTCTTTGTAGACTATCAAAAGACATCTAAAACAAAATAGCTAAAAAAAAGAATGTCCATAGAGTCTTTGAGAGCAAATTTTTAAAAATTAAAATGCTTCATGTTGCTTTCAAGACATAAATCAGTGTATGTCACATATAAAAAACATTTATTTCTTTTGCAAAACCAGAAATTGGGGTGGGGGGGCGGACAAAGACAACAAAACCTTTTGTTTCCATCTGTTCTTTCTTCAATGCCAATGCAGTATTTTATTCCGGAACACCTGACACTTGGCTCTACTTAGCTCTTAAAGCAAGAAAGACAGCAAATCTCAGTGAAAGCAGGAATGAACAGAGAAGTCGTACTGTGTGCCTGGCGTGGAGAGAAGTGAAATTTAATTTGCAAATATAATAGGGGAAATTTATAAGAATACCCCTGCAAATTAAATTCAAAAGATTCTCTGCAAATGAACCATGGACCAAAGACAGTGCTCCTCTCAAATTCTAGATTGGAACATAGAATGCCATTTTCCCAGCATTCGTTCATTCACCTGATGACTCATTCTTTAGAACCCTAATTATTTCAGCATATTTGGGGGCTGATTTACTATAAACTGACTTATATAAGGTCTACCAGAAAGTTCTATTCATTTTTGGAATAAAACAAAATACAAATTTTTCTTACCGTCAATAAACTTTATTAAATAGTATAATTGCCATTATTATTATTGATTTCTTGCCAGCGTGAGGGCAATTTGTATATCCCATTTTTGAAAAATGTTTTATCTTTTGATGCGAAAAATTGAACCAGTGCTTGTTTGATATCTTCTTCATTTTTGAATTTTTTTGCCCTTCAAAAAATTTTGTAAGGACAAAAACAAGTGATAGTCGGCATTATTCCTTCACCAAATGCTTTCAATAAATTTCTACATGCTTCTGTAGCATTTCTTTCTTGTTGAAATTCGTAAAAATTACAGTGGCATAAACGGACTTTATCAGTAGCCATGGGTACACTATCGCTTCACACATAAGACTTAACGCGAATCAACTTTGTTTTACTTAATTTGCTACGTCAGTATGTATACATTAAGTGATAAAAATAGAGAGGCACACATGTGCCAAATAAACATGTGCTTACGTGTCAAAACTTGTTGTGATAGAAACGGACAGAACTTTCCGGTAGACCTTATAATTTATCTTTTTTTTTGTATCCTGGCATTTTCCCAGATTACAACTAAATTATAAGCCTTCTAAGGATATAAAACCTGTTTTTCAGAGGCAGGCATAAATTGGCAAATTATTTGGGATTTCATAATACAGTTCTGCTCCGTTCTCGTTTTGGATATTAAATAGGTTTCACCTGAAAGATATGTTCATAATATAAGCTCAATCCCAGAAAATGTTGAAACAATTAAACAAGATGGGTGAAGTTGTGTTAGTTATAGAAAAGAGAGGTATTTGGACACACATCATGCCTGGTCCCATTTATCAAACACCCACTGAAAACTCATTCTAGCGCTCTATCCAATACGGCAACTATTATGTTCACCCATCACTACCCTCAGCAACATAGTAAGATAAGACATGAAAATATATAAAAGGTGAAATAATAGAAACAGATTTTTACCATCAAATGCATGGTAGAGGTCAAGTTCTTTTAAGAAGCTTCAATAGACAGACTTTAAAAATCCATCATACCTACTTCTTGCTATGTCAGTTCTCCAATGGCCTGTACGGGAAAAGAAACAACATTCTGCCATAAAAATGTTCACTATTCCATTTAATCTACTTCTATGGGCATGGTCTTAGGATGCAAATCCAGGAGCGGTTAGTCCAGAACATTACAAAGTACAATTATATATCGAAGAAATGAACAAAAGAGAAAACAGATGTTTTGTTTTTATGCTTCATTGATCCAAACAACTGACCTTCCTGCTGAATTCCAGATGACACATTTCCTGAGCTACAGGGTGACAAACATGGGCTGTAACTGATAGTACAAACTCCAGTGTTGAAAAGGCATTGGAAAAAAAAAACCCACTAAAAAAAAAAAAAGGCATCGGAGAAATAAAATGGTCCCATTTTCAGCTACCTAGTCAATGCATTTTCTGAATATATAGAACCATACACATGCAATATATTATAAAATGCTAATATTTTCCCGTGTCTCACTGCAGACAAGAGCATAGCAAGAGAAAATCAATGAAGCAAAACTCTTAACTTCTTTCTCTGCCATCCAGTTTTGCAGGAACATTTGTCTTCCGGGCATCTGGGAAAATTATCCTTTCTCTCCGGCTTCCTTTGTCCTCACGGAAAGGGACAGTGAAGTAACAAAGATAATTATTTATTTGAACAAGTGCCGGTTTGGGGAGCCCAGAAACAGAAATGACTTTTACTGTTTGTTCTACTGTTTACGATTTCTGCACTCCATCAGAATCTGAGAACACCTGTGTTTACTTAACACAAAGACCCACAAAATACTGCAAAAAACAGCCAGTTTTTACAAATTCATGCAATTTTAATTTCACTTGACAAGATGAGTTTTAGTTTACGTATCCAATAATTATTTATAAGAGAAACTTCTGCTGGGAGGAAATCAACAGTGACAGCCCTTTCTGGTTTTTGCTTCCTGGCGTAACAGTAGGTGATGATGACCATGGTTTTCTTGTCCTGATTGTGTGTGTGTGTGTGTGTGTGTGTGTGTGTGTGTGTGTGTTTTACTAATGCCACAAATACCACCTTCTCCCCACCAGCACATAAAAGTTTGTTGATTCCCTGTCTATTCAATGTTCTCTTCGGTATGAAGAACATGGGGAGCTTCAGGCCATCCATCTTACAGCTGAGAGAGCCACCCCAGAGAATAATTGCCCTATCCGATAGTCTACGATGATTTAATGTGGTGGCTGAGATTAGAAACCACCTCAGCCTTCCCACCTGGACAAAATGTACTACAGAAGGAATCATTTCCTGAGGAATCTACTAGGAAATAGTGTAAGAAAGAAAAGAGAGACCAAAAAAAAAAAGGGGGGGGGGCCTTATGAAAGGGTAGAGGCATGGTTACCCATGGTTACTAAACAGATTAACGCACTACTTGCTCGTGGGTTCATCTATTCAATTATTGTCCCTTTTACAGCATCCGTTTCATCTTCTCCATGAGATGATCCCTAAAGGTAAACAGTCTTTTCTTAAACAACGAGATCAGTACAACAGTGAAAATGTCCCATACCCCCCCCCCAACTTCTCCCTGGAGAGAATCTGCAATAACCACTGCTTTGGTCTACAGTCTTAAAAACCGCCTCTAGGCCAGCTTCTGACCTCAGCACTTGTTCACTTGATTCTTGCGATCACTAGCGGCCACTTGCTGATGAATTCCAAGGTCGTTTCTTTGATTTATTATCTTTGCTCTGTCTGTTTTATCTCAGATTATCTTTATTTTCTCTAGACGCTTCAGTGGTCCACCCTGCAGGTCAGTCCTTCACCCTTCTTAAAATGCTCCTGTCTCTGGGATTTCTTAACGCCACACCATTTTTTTCCCTATCCCATTTATAGTTTAGTGGGCTTTTCGGCTGGGTCCTCTAAACACTGGGATGCCCCGGAGCTGTTCCAGATGCCTCCCTCTGCTCTGGGCACGTCCTCCGAGGCACTAGTTACCCTCTGGCTCCATTATTGTCATTGTGCCCAAGACCACTGTCAAAACGATGTCTTGAAGGGCGTCTGCTCCCTAGAGTTGTACACTATCTTCTCTACGTCTCCACGGGATAATAGTCTTGGACAAGTTCAAATAACCCATATTGAATTTTCTTTTTTCCTCCCAAAGCCATTCCTTCTTTAGTTATTTCTTCTGAGTAAATGACACTACAATCTGCCCAGCTGAACAGCCAAAAATTTGGATGTTAACCTAGATTCTTTTTGGTCTGAGATTTTTTTAAAAATTCCTTTTTTACTTTCCATCTTCACATCTAAAGTTTAGTCCTATCAACTTTACCCGAAAAGACAGAGAACACGAACCAGTCTACTTCTCTCCCTCTCCATCACCCCTTCCGGCGTCGCTCGCCTGGACCAACGCGACAGAACATTTTACTGGCCTCTCTGCCCAATCCCCCTCCGCAGTTCATCTTCCATTGCAGCTCGATGATCGTTTCAGAATGTGGCTCACATTCCATCGCTCCACATCCTCTTAAAATACTCCAGGCGCTTCCCCTCTTACATAGAATAAAACCCAGGTACCCGCTTTTAAGATTCCACTGTCCAAACTCTTCACCTCTCCGACCTCATCCTGGATTTTCCAAGGGTGCTGTAGACACACTGGCCTCCCTTTGTTCTTATTTCTCCTAACTCGCCCCATGGAGCCGGGTTTAGGGTCTTGGTAAGAACAATAATAATGGCGAACAGTTTGCAAGTACTTAACTGTGCACCAAACGCTACTCTACACTCCCAGCACGTATTTCTTATTTACTCTTCCTGGGAGACAGACATCAGGACTGTTACCCAGGAGTCACGGCGAGATTCCATGCTGTTTAAGGTCCCCAGAGAATAAGTGATAGACTCAGGATCCAGATATAGGCAGTCAGACACCGGGACCCAAGCAGCTTGGACACGGTGCTTTCCCCTAACCGACCCACTGTGCTGACGTCCTTCCTTCAGCTCACGGGCCCCTGGCCAATCTCAGATCAGATATCACACTCTGAGAGGTCTTCCCTACTCACCCAGTCTAATGCAGCTGCCCTATTTAAATACCTGTATTAAATTTACTCCCACCCCATATAGGTAGCTTGCTTGCTTCTTTACGTGTTCCTTCTCTTTCTTCCATGAGAAGGCAAGCTTCACGAGAACACAGGTCTCACACCTTGCTTGCCATTGTAGTTCTAACACCTGGAGCAGGTGCTCACTAGACCTTAGCTAGATAAAGAAATGGACGAGGGAGTGAACAAAATACCCTGGTCCGAAGACAATACACTACAGTAGCCTTTCTTCTAGAACCGATAAGTATGTTTTCTGAGTCAGAATTGACTGGAATAAGAATGAATTACTCCCACCAAACACAACAGATGGTGAAAGAGTTGATTAGCCAATAGGCCTCCTCACCATAATCACCCAATTTGGAGGGACTTTATGTAAAGCACCTTATGCATGACTCAGTGAGGAGGAAAGGACATTTCCATACATAACTACCCTAGACCTATTTGGGGTTTTAAGCAAGTTTATTGCCAAGTAGTCCAAAATTCTCTCTATACTATCTTGGATTAAGACACTGAGGGACACAGTTAAGGTACAGATCTCATTTTTAAATTGTTGGTATTTTGGATTATTAATGCCTCAGTTCAAGTGTGCTTCTTAGATCAACATGTCCAAAACTGGTTTATTCAAAGGGTGTGACTTCAGGGATGAAAAGTTGTGGACTGAGGTCAAAGCCAGGGTGGTGACAGGAAGACAGAGGCTGACACTGCACATTGTGAGTCACCGGGCAGATGGGAGACAGCTGTTGGGTGACAGATCTGGAGGAAAACAAGGGAAAAAGGAATACACACAGGAGAATTAAAGAATGCACAACACAGGTCCACGAATGATCGCACGACCTTCCTGGCCAGAGACTAGATACCATATATCATCATTTGGAACCAGAGTATACACAGTCTCACATACAGATTGTGAAAATGGTTTACGGCTAACTTAAAAGCCCATTCACTGAAATCTCAGAGTTGAATTTTACAAAATGACATTGATTTACTAGAGCTGAGTATCCTTCCCACAGAGAAGTACTATTAAGATACATATGAAGGGCCAAATCAGTGAGATCCCATAAGAAATATACGTGCATTAAACTTGGTCTTTCTAGACCCTCACATTTATTTTTTACAAGAAAAAAAAAAAAACACCAAACATTAAACATGGAAGATTAGTTAAATTTTCTTGTTTCTTTCTACCTTTGACAGTTTATGGCTATGTTTTGTAGAGGAGGAAGGGGTAAATGTGGCTTAAAATAAGATCAATTTCAAGTTATCTAAGGACGCTATCTTAATGGAAGAGAGGCTATTATGCGTCACAGTACTCAGGGCTGAATCTCCATAATTTTTATTTAATATCAGCAGGCATTCAGAGCACTCAGGGCTACAGCCTTTTCTTCTCAACATAGATTTGGTCTGAAATAGCTTCCCACACTTAACTTTCCTTACCAGTTGAGTCAAAAAGGGAAAGAAAGAAAGAAAGAAAGAAAGAAAGAAAGAAAGAAAGAAAGAAAGAAAGAAAGAAAGAAAGAAAGAAAGAAAGAAAGAAAGAAAAGAAATTGAAAGGTCAGCCCTAAGCAACGGCCCTGTGAAAAGCAACAATATATGAACCTACTTTGTCTCCCTGTTCCTGTACCCCCAACGCCTAGCATAGTCCCAGTGTGTAATAACTGCTCGGTAAATGATTGCTCAACGAATAAGTTAATTATTCCAGATTTAAATAGTAACCATGGGTTTTACCCTCTAATGCATTTCAGAGGAAATGCCCACTGAGGTAAGAAGAATGCGAAGTCATTTTCCGTGTCGGTATCAGAAGCTTTTAACGCCTGGTATAATTTCTGTCTCAGTTCCCGGTCTCCACAGTCCAAGGCTCAGCAGTGCCCCCTTCCGCCATATGGATACAAGGCTGGGTTAGAGCCAAACACCACAGACGCCGAGACGCCCACACTACCCATGTGCCATCACTTTTTGGGAATGTTGATTACATCAGAGTCATGGCAAAGACACTTGCCAAAGATAATCCTTAGGCAGATTTTAACTAATCCATCCAGTTCAATGCCTATGAAAGTCATGCCTACATAAATGGAATCCAGAACATCATTTTAGCCCAGGAACCTGATCAACATCTAAATAAGCATTCATCAGAGTGAAATAGGAGCTCTGAGTCTCCCTGCCTCGTCCAAACTACGCTTCGGTCTTCGTGTGGTGGAGGCTACCTATGGCAAAGGGGCTGGATTTGCTGACCGGCAGGGTAGAACCCTCACTTTGAGGTTTAACCGTAGAGTTTCATCATCTAAAATGTTAACTCCAAAATGACAAAAATCCCTTTTCACTCTCAGTATAAAAGCCACTTGAAGTCACCGTAATATCTTCCTGACTGTGTGTACAGTTGGTCATTTCCTCGGAGTATCAAGTTTCGTGGGGACAACCATTTCATGATGTTTGTGTTTCATACTTGGAACATTGCATTGATCTATTTCCAGAACAAATTTAAATTGACTTCTGAGGTTCCGTGTATCTTTTTTTTGTTGTTGTTGTTCAAATAATCATGAAAGATCATTCATCTTGAAAGGACTATTTTGCAAGACATGTCAGACTGACAATTATTTTTTCTCCTATGGAAATTGAGTTTTCAACAGAAGCATATTTGTCCAAGGTCATAATCACTTACTACGTTGCAATAAATTGCACATTTCTATCTCAGCTGCATGCGTAATATCCTTCCATTTAGCTCCTACAAATGTGCTAACCAATGTAGTCGCCTATTAGCTTTTCTTAACATCTGTATGAAGTAACCTATAAATATTATAATTCTCTGTAAAGATTCTAGTTTTGTTTTTTGTTTTTTAATTATTTACTGATTTTACAGAGAGAGAAGGCAGGTGATGAGAGGTATCAATTCATAGTTGCTTTACTTTAGTTGTTCATTGCTCGCTTGTTGTTTGCGTCTTGACTGGGCAAGCCCAGGGTTTCAAACCAGCGACCTCAGCATCCTAGTTTGATGCTCTATCCATTGTGCCACCACAGGTCAGGCTAAAGATTCTAATTTTTTAAAGGTTGAAAGAATTAGAGAGAAAGAGATTGCCTTGCCAGTTATAAACCAGAGCTGGAAGTCTAAAGGACACAATTTCAATCTAGTCCGTATAGGATTGAAACCAAATTAAAATGCAGAATATTCGCAGCTCCCATTTCTGAGGAGATTTACATCTTCAATTTCCACCTGCTTCCCTGACCTGCAAGGAAGCCTGGCATATAAAACCTGAAAATTATTTCAATAGGTAACACATAATGTGATTTTTTTCTTTTTAGATTTAATGGCTGATATTACATTTTCGCAGCTATTTGAACTTTTAAAATTATAAATATTGCATGCACGTGGCTAGAAAATTATATGCTTCGGCTAAAAGGACTTAGAATAAATAGTAGCTGAATTCTTTTCTAGCTCTGCTGTCCAGAGGCAACCACGTTGAATGTTAGGGCTTTATGTGGTTAAATCTTATCTCTAAAAAGTGCTTATTTTTCCACCATTTTTAAAAGCAGTTTTAAATATTGTTTAATGACTCTCTGCTCTATAAAAATGAAGATTTAGGTCACTTAGCTAAAAGCCAGTTTCTTTCTTGTCTCCTCATAATCTGCTTATGATGGTTCACAGTTCGACACTTTATCAATTTTGTCACTTCAAGCCTCGCATTTAAATCTTTATTGTTTTTCATCAACTATAAGAAAATTCTTTTAACACCATGTGTTTTTAAATGGGAAGTTAGTTACACCCCATCTTTTTTCTTTTTTTTTTTTCATCTCTTCTCCCAATTGTTAACTCTCTCTCCATATGGCCCTTACCTATCCGACGTCAGCATGGTTGGAAGCATCTTGCCTTCTCTGTACTCATACCGCCGAGGAAACATCTGCTCTCTGTCATTAGTTTGGGGGCTGACTCTACAAGTTCAGCGTGCATGTTATTACAGCGATGCTCACGTTCTTTAGGAGCTAAGTGGTGGGCTCGGATGTTTTCTACGTTCTCCACATCTGTGCCATCCCGGGGGGAGATGAGGTCAAGGTCAAATGAAGTCTCCTCTTACGCACATCGGTAGATGCCTTCGCCACACCCAATTTCTCCTGGGGGGTCTCAGACTGTAGTTTCATAGACCAGCTCCTCTTATTGCCAAGACCTCCCTCCTGGAGATGTCCCTGCCCGTTCTGGATTAATTGCTCTCGTGACCGAGGGCACAGCTGTCTGAGACAAGGAAAGCCACCCCTTTCCTGTTCTCGTGCCTCGTCCTTCTCAGTGTACTTGCTTACTTTGCTACTTGCTATCTATTCTCAAATAACTCCCCAAGAACACAGTGCAGTGTAGGCAAACGTTGGAAAGTTTGTGGGTCAGAAAATACTCTATCTCCCTCTGATTTCTGCCCCCTAAATAAAAAGGCACTGATGCCCATTTTCAGCATCCAGCATTGATGATGAGAGGCCCAATGCCCGTCTGATCCTTATCCATTTGCATGCGGCCAGCTCACGCTGTCTCTCTGAAAAGTTCCAATTTCTTCTCTTTATCGTGAATCTTCTAAATTTCACAGTGATTTTTAAAGTATTTATTATTATTATTCATTAGGATGTGCCCTTTTAATTCCAATATTTAGGTTTTGAAACTTGGAAAAGTCCTTAGTGATTTTCAATATACTTGAATTTTCATGCATTTACCCTCAGTGAATTTAGAAATATTTGGTTGGCCATGACACTTTCACTCGTGTGTTCAGAGAATATACTCAACGTTGTAGCGATCGCTGAAGTAATAGTATAAATGGTTATCTCCCAGCATGTCCCTAACTGCACGATGTAGTAGTCGTCCAGTTCTGAATACTTCTCACGAGGAAGCGCCACTCTGGAGCTAGCTGTATTCTTGACTTGCTTTGGAGATCTGTTCTTTCTCTTCCAAACCCACAGGAACCATTAGGAACAAACTAGAAATATATTGATTCTAAGGACAGGCAGAAGAGAATGGAAGAAACATGGAACAAAAAGGACAAAAACATTTTGAGTCAAAAGAAAATAAAACAGAAAGGAAATAAAGGTTATAAATGGATAGGAAAGAATATTCCTCTGTTTAGATCAGGGGTCCCCAAACTACGGCCCGCGGGTCACATGCAGCCCCCTGAGGCCATTTATCCGGCCCCTGCCGCACACCTGGAAGGGGCACCTCTTTCATTGGTGGTCAGTGAGAGGAGCATAGTTCCCATTGAAATACTGGTCAGTTTGTTGATTTAAATTTACTTGTTCTCTATTTTAAATATTGTATTCGTTCCCATTTTGTTTTTTTACTTTAAAATAAGATATGTGTAGTGTGCATAGGGATTTGTTCATAGTTTTTTTATAGTCCGGCCCTCCAACGGTCTGAGGGACAGTGAACTGGCCCCCTGTGTAAAAAGTTTGGGGACCCCTGGTTTAGATGAGAGGTCAACATTTAAGGGACTCAGATTGTGTTTCCCAATGGTAACAATGCACCACTTTTAAATGTTACTGTTTAAAATCTCACAAAATACCTGGGAATTTCTGTTTGGTTTAGGTCTATACATTTATGAATTCCAAGATTTTCCTAAAATCTTGTTTGGTAAAAATACTACAGTTTTTAAAGAAAGTTATGAATTTTGCCATGTCTACTGCAACGATGGATTGTTTATCTCTTTCCTGACACGTGATTCCAGGGACCAAGGGCTTGAGTTGTGGGGGGCTGCCTGTCCTTGGCCATGCTGTGACTTTCCTGGCAAGCCCTGCTATCTGCAAGAGGTGCTCACACTTCAAAACCCTATCTCTGTCCAGAAGCCTGTGGCGGAATTTTTATTGTTCTATTCTATAACGGTATCTTCACCGAAGCTGCAAACGCATCAGCACAAACTGAATCTGCTCACAGAGTTCCTTCTGGCTTGTATCAGTTTGTCTAAAGTCCTAAAGCACAGGGGCCGGGGGTGGGGCAGAGCGACTGACCAGGTAAACAGGTCCTGCAACAATTGGTCGAATTTTTCTGACTTCTTAGAAGAGACAGCTGGTGAATCGGTATTCGTGAAAATAGCTTTCCTTGTTTCTTTCCCTCCAGATTGCACAGATCACTTTCTATTTTTAAACTCTGTAGTTTAGATTTAAGAGTATTGAGAAGGAAACTCCTCAGGGTTCAACTTATCGTTAAAGGTACAACACTCAACATGAATGATCTTTTGTTCAAAACACGTAATGGTAACCCCACGATTTAGGAGACCCTCTTTTTGCTCTTGCGTGTGTGTTGGCATCATTGTCGGTGGATACCTAATATGTTTACGTTTTTCTCACTTCAGCATGTGGCAAACTGATGAAAATCACCGGCCCAGTTACAATCAAGACATCTGGAACCCGGTTTGGTGCCTGGATGACTGATCCTTTAGCGTCGGAAAAAAACAACAGAGTATGTCGCTTCCACAAATGCCTTTGTTTAAAACTGTGCTTCGTTTATACTTGTGTCTACGGGACTATTCATTTCCTTTAGGGATGTAGTTTCAACTTAAGAACTGTTATATCACTGCCAATATTTTCAGTTTGATAATAGCAACATAGCTACAGATATATGGCAAACGTATTTTAGTAAAATGTTCCTTCTGTAACTCACCAATAGAGTGAGTATAATTTTTATTCGCTTTAGTTTTGTTTTAAACTTTAAAGGGCTAATTGCAAGAATACTAAAACCTGTTTCCTAATGTGAAAACAAACACTAAGTAAGTGAAAAAGTCAAGAGCTAACTAATTCGCAAAGCAAGGTGAAATATTCTTGGAGTCTAGATAGAGGTAATTTCAAAGGAAATAACACCAACTTTGAAGGGTGGGGGTATCTTCGTAAATCAGCAATACCTGTATTATGTAAATCAGTATACTGGGAACCTGGCTTAGCTCTGTTCATGTTCTGTTTCTGAGCTCAGCATGCATTAAGGTTCTTAAGGGTTACATCCAAATGCGTTTAGTAGCTAGGTTAATAAAACAGTTGCATTAAAAAGTAGTTGTGCCTATCAGCTGATCCAATGAACAAGCGTTAGTTACTAGAAGATTCTGTGGTACGCATAAAGGAGAAATAAGTTAAATGGTGTCAAGTTAGACCATGCGTTATTCAGAGCAGGTCACAGAATAAGTAAATTTGCTGAAGGCAGTATTTTTGCAGTTATTGATCACACTGATCTCTCAGGTAACTAAACAGTGATGTGATTTGCACTGAAATAAAAAGAGAGAAGAGGAGAAAAAGGAAAGAAAGAAAGAGAGAGAGAGAAAAAGAGAGAGAGAGAGAGAGAAAGAACCAAGAGCAAATCAAGTTCAAGGCAATAAGCTCAGCTGTTTCCTTTCCTCACAGACCGTGCCTCTATTTTTGCAAAGGCCTGCTCTAGTATCAGCGGTAAGATAACGTGACTTCCGGAGTCTGAGAATAATTACCACGAGCATGTGTTGCCTCTCTTTGTCTTTGCTTTGGAATTCTCAGAAAAGTACAGAACTTATGTACTCTGTGTTTTCCTCTTCTTCCTAGGTCTGGTACATGGACAGTTACACTAACAACAAAATTGTCCGTGAGTACAAATCCCTGGCGGACTTTGTCAGTGGGGCTGAATCCAGGACCTACAACCTGCCTTTCAAATGGGCAGGAACTAACCACGTTGTCTACAACGGCTCCCTCTATTTCAACAAGTACCAGAGTAACATCATCATCAAGTACAGCTTCGACCTGGGCCGGGTGCTGGCACAGCGCAGCCTGGAGTACGCCGGCTTCCAGAACGTCTACCCCTACACGTGGGGGGGGTTCTCCGACATCGACCTGATGGCTGACGAGATCGGACTGTGGGCCGTGTACGCGACCAACCAGAACGCCGGCAACATCGTCATCAGTCAGCTGAACCAGGACACCTTGGAGGTGGTGAAAAGCTGGAACACCGGGTACCCCAAGAGGAGCGCGGGGGAGTCGTTCATGATCTGCGGAACGCTGTATGTCACCAACTCCCACCTCACGGGAGCCAAGGTGTATTACTCCTACTCCACCAAGACCTCCACGTACGAGTACACAGACATCCCCTTTCATAACCAGTACTTCCACATCTCCATGCTCGACTACAACGCCAGAGATAGAGCGCTCTATGCCTGGAACAATGGTCACCAGGTCCTGTTCAATGTCACCCTTTTCCACATCATTAAGACTGAGGATGACACATAGGCAAATGTCATTTGTTTTCGTTGATCTAAACAGTGTCGCTGGTGAGAAACTCTGTAAGACCCCCTTCTGTCCTTTTCTTTATTATAACTTTCCACCATGTCTCCAAAGCATTTTTATTATCAAGTTGGTGTTTCAAAAAAAAAGCCACTGAGCCCATCTAACCTGTTGGAAACATATCTTAATCCCTAAATATACAAGGCCTATCATGTTCTTGTCGTGAAAAGCACTAAAAAGAGCATAAGTGGCTAAAGTCATCGTTTTGCAAAAGATTAATGACCTGCCTTATATTAGAGTCAGAGACTAATTTATATTCGAGTCAGAGACTAATGGTAGCTTAAATGCATGAATGTCTCCCTATTTTTTTTTTTAATTTAACTTTGTCATTTTTTTTTTTACTGTCTCTAGCTCCACATCAAGAAACACTTGGTAGGAATCAGAAAAAAAAAAAATTAAAAAAAAAAAACCCAAAAAACCAGAAAAGCACTTTCTCCCATTTCTAAAGAAAGATGTGAGGATTTTATTTACACGGAGAAACACTCAGACTCGTGACGCTGTCCCTCAGTCCTCTGAGGCGGTGCTGTACAGTCATTTATAAATCTCTTGCTAACATTTTATCCGCAATACGTATTTCTACCATTGTAACCACCATTGTGCAATTGTGTCTCTTCACTTCTGTGGAAGTCAGTAATATTTTTTTTATATATAAAAATACGCAGAAGTTTAATCTCAGTCATTCTTACGGCTCCACTTTCAAGGGTGGTCAAGAAGGAAGCCATCTTCTTGGCTTCCTCCTTCGCCCTAGTAATTGTATTTATTATAAGCTAACAAGAAAATCAAAGGAGGTCCCTTCCATGGAGTCTTTTATTTTACCCCAAGTGGACCGGACCACTGACGCGGAATGCTAAACAGATTCGGTACGGATGAGTGCCTCTGTGCACCCTACTGAACGCGGCTGGGTCACAACAATTGGATTTGAGTTGGCTCTACCCACTTATGATTCAACCAACCAAACTGTGTTCTTCGTAACTGAATATATTAGTGTTTTATCTTTTACACACAACTCGAAATACTGTAATTTCTCGTGTCAGGATTCTTAACAGTACATGAAGCACATATAAAAACTCTTTAAAAAATTCTGCAACATCATCTGAATTCATATTATAAACGCTGGAGAGTTACTGGCAAGGTTTGTGCAAAGGCAAATTATGGGAAGACTTGAGAGAGTTATCTGTGTGGATTAAATGTGCAAAATAACCAATTTAGGAGGCAGCCAGCCCCTTGTTATCCTGACTCACTGTGTGTGAAGAAATAACGGAACCAAAAAAGACAGCTTTAAAAATGTTATCTAAGTAACTCCCAAAACATATTATCAATATATGTCAAATGTGTCACTGAGTTTGGATGGATTTCCCATATATTGAAAAAAAACTTACCTAACACAGCTTTACAGGAACTAGTCTGAGTTGGGTTTCATAATTTAAAAAGTATAGAATAAATAATATATAACTTAAATTGTTGTAAATGTTTAGTTTCACGCATACATCATATTGTAATTTCCTTTGTAAAATAAGGCTGTAACAATTCAGATCAAGCATTGTGTAAGGAAATGCTAATATTCTAGAGTAACTCATTCCAATCATCACAAGTAAAACATCATTCTCCAATAGCTCACTGTCGACAATGTAGGATTAAATAACCCAATCTTGAAAGTGTCAAAGTTTAACAAAGATGTCTCTCTTTCTCAACTCTCTCTCTCTTTTTTTGCCTCCTGGGTCCTTTTGCAATGTTGTCTTTCTTCTCTTTGAAAACATCTATCAAAGTTCTCCTCTGCTTCTGAGCATTAGAAAATGTAGGGTATACACTCATCATCATATACACACCACAAACATCATCAGCCAACACTTGCTATATCAAGCGTTTGTGTGAAGAAAGTCACCTTCAGAAATGAATGAATTTTTAAGTATGGCCTCTACTGCATAGCCAGATCTTCATTACTTGTGGGGTTTTTATTTCTTAAACGATGTAATATGGTATCATGTACGTACGTCCAAAACCTAGACCACCACAGCTTTGTGTGAGGTGTGCAGCTTGTGAAGCACTTTCCTGTCTTCTGTGTGGGGTTCGCCACCACGCCCATTCATGGTGTTTGTGCTGCCGGGGACGCACAGACTCTGTGACCGTCAACGGAACCGGGTAACATGCATTTAAAAATGTGATTTGCATTCAACACTTACAGTTTAAAAGCATTTTTCTTAATAAATTATCAGTTTTGTGCCTGAAATAAATAAGAACTTACTCTAAACACTGTTTCAATTCTTTTTTTTTTTTTAAATCTCCAATAAAATAAATCTTATGAGGGGAATAAGGACTTTTTAAAAATCATCCATATAATCCAATCAGAAAAGAGACTCAAGCTGAGGGAGTCTTCATCTTGAGCAAACTGTGTAACTGGCCTTTTCTAAATTAGCCAGATCGTGAATAAACTCCCATGTTATTCAAATAATAATGTGATCAGGGTCGGATTGGGTTTGGGTGACGCTTGTGTTCATGGGGCTTAAAGCACAAAACTTATTACCTGTACCTGCGCAAATGATGGTGTTTCAGTGCATTACTTAGAGAGAGAGACAAAGGAGAAAACGGCAGATGTCCATCTGCAACATGACAAGTGACTAGATGAGATTCACCATAAACTCAGAACCTGTGGTTCCTATCCACACACTCAAGAGTCATTTCATCCTTATAATCCATAGTATTCTCTCGGATCAAATTGTATCTTCAGAAAATTCATCCTTATTCCTAATAAGAAAATGGCCTTTATATCTGAAAATCACTACTAAACATACAGGTACAAGTTTTTCAAACAGAAGAATATTTTTAAAACATAACTGTATAAAAGTATACTTCTGTTTATCTAAAAACAAAACTTTTTCTATGAAGTTAGGTTTTAAAAACAATAATCCTTTAGCTTGACTGTCCCTCAAGAAGAGAGTTATTTAAAAAAATCTTGTCTCCTTAGCATTCAAGATTATTTTTTTCTGTAGATGGCAAATTTGAATATAATAGATAGAACATTAAAAGTATCCCTTCAATTTAGAGCAAATATGGAAAATACAGACATAGCAGAGCGTCTTAAAGCCAAGCCTTATAGAAATATACTTCTGAAAAAAGAATTAAAAATCGTATCTTGCTGACTTGGTAAGGCACGTTTTAGCCCTTCCTAAATGTACATCTGGAGTTTCTATGACATTAAAGAATGCTGCGTTACAGACAAAGCCTACTTTGTCTCCTCCACCGTCATCACATGACTTGTGGACCATGAGGGAGGAGCTACTGAAAAGTGGTCTACCTGGCACTATTGGCAGGGGGGCATTAATTAAAATTTAAACGCTATAATACAAAGCCTTAATCTCTCCCTACCACCACCAGAAACAGTCTTTCTAGAAAGGCTCAGAGGCACAATCACTCAATTCCGTAGGCTGCACTCATACCGAAATCAATATCATGAAATAGCTTTTGGTTCTAAAATTAAGTAAACTCAGCATAAATCTCTTAGCAAATAATTTGTCATAATCAGTGACTCTTCAGAGGTCTGGGGCTTAGTAAAACTTGTTCTGCTGAATTTGTACTAGAAAAAGTACAATATAAACATTAGCTTATGGAAGAAGAACCAACTTTACTGAAATCTCTTGTTTTTCTGTGAAAGAATGAATTCAATTGATGACAATCACTTGAATTATAAGACTGCTACACCGTTTAACCAATCCGAAAGAAATCCTCCCAATTCCCTTTACCAAGTTGATTTCTCTGCCTCACATCTTATAATTATGTTGTACAGTTTATCTCTATTGACCGAACCATTTCATCTGGTTTATAGAAACTTTAATTATGTTTGGGGTCAGTCTTGTCCCCAAAATGTCAAACCGGTTGGCAGAAAACCTCTCCCCTCTCCAGCTCGGTTTATCAATTGCCAAATAAATTCTATAAGTCTAAATTATTATTAGGCATGACTTAAATAAAATATAAGGAGCACCTAAAGTTTTACCTTGCCAAGAGCACCTAGTAACTTTCATAAATATAACCATCTTAAAACATGATTCCCAATTAGAGTTGTAAAGCAGCATGGCAGCCGTGGAAGACAGCTCAAGAATACCTTAGTGGGACAAGAAGTTTTCTGGTAAACCACACAAACACATGCTGCTCAGGACCCAGCTGCCTCTCTCCCAACACCTAGTCTTTCCAGAAGAGCTTGTCCCTATTAAAAAATACTGCCATAATGTATCATTCCCTACACCACAATTCACTTGAAAATACTGCACCTCAGCAGACATTTCTGGAAAATAAGTATTCTATGAATGACAAAAGGTCTTGAAAATAGAGCAAGAAATGAGCTAACAGGAGCATCAGCCATTTTAGACTTACGCACGTTATAGAAATTTATCGCACTGCTTAATAAAGCATTATCTAGCCAGCTCTTTCTCTATCCCATTCTTGACTTCACGTCAATTCATGTATGTTACCAATGTGTAGCTGATGGGCTTCCCAACTGAGTTAAAACTGCATTATTTATGCATTTATTCAAAAACAAGAATCCCTGAGCAAAGCCATGTGCCGGACGATGTCTAGATGGCTGGGGGTAGAGCTGCCAACAGATAAATCATAAGTTCATGTACTTCCAGTCTAATGAGAACAGGCTAGAACTAAAACATTAATGGAAAGGAAGTTCTGATGGTACTGATATACAGGAAACAAGTCTACGTCATAGAGAAGGACCGGTTATCTGCTAGGGGCAGGGGTGGGGCAGGACCGGATGTTAGGAGGGCATTACCAAGGCCTGGGCCTCCCTAAGCGGTCGCCTGCCAAGGTAAATGCAGTCCAGGACTGGAATGTCACCATCTGATCCACGTAAGAAATCTGATCTCTTCCCTTCTGTTCCTAGAAAGCCGTGGATCAAATAGTTCTTAATATTTCTCTATTGTGGGAGCTGTGTTTCCTTTTTCAACTTGGGGCTCAAGGACACACTTCTGGGGACAGCCGGACCCTGATGCTACGCAGAAGTTAATGTGCATGTGTGGTCGTGCATTCTTTTGTCGGTTTACAGTTTTCATCATCACTCTAAGACAGCCATGACCCAAAAGACCACCTGTGGGCCAATGCAATCCAATTCAACCCCAGACATATTACACGTGTCCGACAGTCCCAAAAGCCTGCTGTCTGTCTTGCCACCCTCGAGAATTTCCGCTTGTTTCAGAGAGAAAAGGAACCAACCTCCTAGTAGTATCAGTCCCTATTTTCTTCAGAAGGACTAAAAACTCTACAGGGATTTATATATATATAAATAAAGCTAGGAGATGAGGCTCTATTTCCTCATCTCCTACACCGTTTAACCAATCCAAAAGTCATCCTGGGCCTCCTTAATTTTTAAAAATCAGTGCTCCATTGATTTTCCCCCCCACACCAATTATTTTCCTGTGGTCAGGCCTTGGAGGCACAGTCTTGCGGAGTCGATGACCCATGGCCTTTGTGACGAGGCCGCCCTGCAGCTGCTTGAATCTGGAGAATAACCTCTCATAAATCCACAGCTTTACCCCCCTTTCCTTCATAATTCACATTCGAGACTGACCTCTTACTCTCTTCCATTCAAGTCCTATTTATCCTTCATAATGCACTTGAAATCCCACCTTATTTCTGAAGCCTCTAAAAAACTTATTTTTCTGTGTTCCCAAAGTATTGATCTTGTATTGTCAAAATGATCACATCGCATCGTACGTACCTCTCCTCCACGTGAGTCGCGGACACCTCGAGGGAGGGGGCACCGAGTCACACTCCCCGCACACCTTGGCACAGCCTCTAACACAACCATCCCTGTCAATGTTAATAACCAGAGAAGTGTACGAGTGAGTCGCAAAGTAACCACCTTTCCACATCTCAAACCACCAAAACGCTCTGTCCCGTTCTGAGAACATCCTGAAAAACTCACTTTTCTATGCTGATTTTTTAAAAAAATTTTTTTACAGACAGAAAGAGTCAGAGAGAAGGATAGACAGGGACAGACAGACAGGGACAGAGAGATGAGAAGCATCAATCATTAGTTTTTCGTTGCACGTTGCGACACCTTAGTTGTTCATTGATTGCTTTCTCATATGTGCCTTGACCGCGGGCCTTCAGCAGACTGAGTAACCCCTTGCTCGAGCCAGCGACCTTGGGTCCAAGCTGGTGAGCTTTTTGCTCAAACCAGATGAGCCCGCGCTCAAGCTGGCGACCTCGGGGTCTCGAACCTGGGTCCTTCCGCATCCCAGTCCAATGCTCTATCCATTGCACCACTGCCTGGTCAGGCATATGCTGATTTTATTGGAAAGAAAGTGCCACTGTTCCTCAGCTACAGCTCCTCACATGTGGACGGGACTGTCGCGAAGGTGAAAGTGGGCTCCGTTTGCTCTCTTGGATGAACTGTTCCCTCTGTGAAGCAGTCCACGTCCTTTCAGAGCAAAGTAGCTGAAGAGGCCGCCATTACTATCTGCACGGTTTCTTTCCTTAACAGCCACTGGTGAAAGGAAAAAGCATCTGCATTTTTGCCCACCCAACTCCTGGTGAGGATTCTGCCTTTCTCCCCCTGCAAGGGAAGACTTCGCTTAGATCTATACTCTGTCTTTGGTTGCCTGGGCAGGGTCCATCGGAAGGGGCAGGTCCTAGCCAGCTTCTTGTCCGTCACCCCACCTTCCTGACCCTGTGTTTGCAAGGGCGGCCCCGGAAGAAATCTGATGTCCGTTCATCTGTCAACGGTTCTGAGTAAACGCGTCTTGTTAACGCCTTCTAGGTAACATTAGTGAAGAGCATGTCTTCATATGTCTTCTGAAAGACAACTCTTTCAGAAGGCAGCATATATATTTTTTTTTTTTCTAAAATTAAGGCTAACTGTCTGTCTGGCTCCGGGCATATTCCTCGGTTTCCGTACATGAAAGCGTTGGCTTGACGCGTAGTTTCTAAAAGGTTCCCTTTAGGCTTGAGGCTTCTCTGGGGATCCCTCAGATTCTACCACAAAGGGACACAGGAACTTAACTGGGGTGGGGTAAGGACCGCCCACTGTCCCCACCACCTCCAACAAACACAACCTCACTCTTATCTGCGTCCTAAAACGCTTCTGTGTTATATATGCTTTCATTGTCAGAAGGTATTTTTTTAAGTATAAAAACCCCGTACCTCGGTGGTCCCCACGGGTTCTGTCAGCTCTAACTTGTCCTAATCTGTTATTCTAAACGATCAATAACGGGTGTGGGTGCATGGGGACTCGGGTACGTGCATGGCTCAGAATAAAGGGGACGATACCGCAGGGACAAGGAGAGAGAAAAATGAAAGCTTACTAATTCAGTTTCCGCAAGTTTTCAAGTTGTTTCTAGAGAGTTACCTATATTATGTTAAACCAAGGCAAACATTTCATATTGTTCTTTATTACTTGACTGAAACATGCTACCTCACTAGGGATAGTCCGTTCACAGAGCTCAGTTCAAAACCCGTGGTTTTTATTTCCCCCACTCTTTACGCTCCTTTTAAGAACGCATCCTCTCACATGGCTTCAACTGGTGCTGAATGACTTCCGGCTCCATTTCAGAAGCTCAGACTTTGTAGTTATTAAATCATACCTCTCTGCAAGGGCTCCGTCAGCGTTAAAGGAATCATGTCCATAAATGAACTCATCTTTCCTATCCGAGCCTCAACTCAGTATACACAGCCCTCCACCACCCTCCACAAATCCTGAGGTTCCCCTCCTCATCACTGTCCCCCGCGGTTTTTTGTGTTTTTGTTGTTGTTGTTGTTGTTTTGTATTTTTCTGAAGTTGGAAACTGGGAGGTAGTCAGACAGACTCCCGCATGCGCCCGACCAGGATCTACCCGGCATGCCCACCAGGGGGCGATGCTCTGCCCACCAGGGGGCGATGCTCTGCCCATCCAGGCGTTGCTCTGTTGTGACCAGAGCCATTCTAGTGCCTGAGGCAGAGGCCATGAAGCCATCCTCAGCGCCCGGGACAACTCTGCTCCAATGGAGCCTCGGCTGCGGGAGGGGAAGAGAGAGAGAGGAAGGAGAGGGGGAGGGGTGGAGAAGCAGATGGGCGCAGAAGCAGATGGGCGCTTCTCCTGTGTGCCCCAGCTGAGAATCGAACCCGGGACTCCTGCACGCCAGGCTGACGCTCTACCACTGAGCTAACCAGCCAGGGCTGTCCCCGCGTTTATAGTCCTCTCTGCAGTGTCCTTGCCTGGCTCACCCCGGTCCATGTTTCAGGGATGCACTTAGACTTTCCTTCATCCGCAAAGCTTCCCTGTGGCGTCCCCCCGCCCTATTATCTCCCCCTTCTCATGCCGTGACATCGTCGCACGCGCCTCAGTCACAGCCCTCCAACTGCAGAGTGTCCTTGTTTACTTGTCTGCCTCCCGCTGTGGGTCACTGCCACATTCTATTCCCCGGGAACCAATAGGCTCCCTGTGTCGCTGGCTTGACCAGCCACACCACCGTGTATCATTAGTATCTCTCTGTGCTTCCAGACCTATTTCTTCTCCATCCCCTTCCATCCCTGTGTCCAAACTCTCACTAAAAGAAAAAATAAATAAATATGCTGTTTCTTCTTTCAAAGGATTTTTCCCTTCTATCTTACCGACTCCTCAAGGGCCACCCTCCCCAAGGTCTCGCTGTCCTCCATCAGAAAGACACGGCTTCCTGTTTCCCAGTGCTCCAGTTTCAGGCAGCTCTGACTGCCTCCCCTGGTGTTGATGACTTTTGTTTTCCGTTATTACCTGACAGACTTCCTCTAGTCCAGTCATCAAGTCATCGTCCTTGTCCCCTTGCATAATGCAACCCTTCTTCCCCCTGAGTATAGATCTAGGATACATTCTGAGTGGCCTCATTCCTCTTCTGCCATCAAAAACTTTCACTCATGCTTCTTGCTCCAAAGTAGAGCCCGCTCGGTCCACAGAATTCCATATGGGGCACCGACTTTAAAAAGTAAGGAAGCCCAGGAGCCGGCGGGACTTGCACGGGGACCTGAGGTCTTCGACTCTGCGTGACTATAGGACGATTTTGGTGAAATGATTTTCGGAAAAGGAATAGTTTACACGTGATAAAAAAAAAAAAAAAAAGAGAGAGAGAGAGACAGACAGAAAACCTGGCCCTTGACCCTATGGGCCAATTAATTTCTTTTCCAAATACGCGGGAGCTGCTTCGTTAGACCAACCTCTGTCAGAAGCTCACTAACGAGGCTACGAAACCTCGTGCAATCAACCCCGCACTGGAACCCACGCTTCGGAGCCCCAGCTCCCACCGAGGACGTCACTCTGGAGGGAGTGCACTATCTAGTGGCCCTGAGAAAGAGAGGGAACACGTCCTTCAATGAGCCCCCCGAGGAAACCGGAACACTTATTGAAGACAGGTTTGGACTATACTGCAATTCCTCCTCGGGGCTTCCCCCTCCCTTGGGCTTCCTGTAGGCTGACTTTAAAACAGCTTAGATTCACTGAAAGCCGCCTGAACACCTGGCATTTCAGTTCCACCAAAGCAAAGGGGAGGCCAGAAGGCGGGATCAGAATGCAGAGCGAAGGCAGGGAGGCAAGGAGGCAAGGAAGGGGGCTGCGCAAACAGAGAAAAATGAAGCTTTCCCTAAGGAGCCGGTCAGGTTACGCGCAAGTTTACCCCGCGCTGAGACGACCCATTCCCTCGTGGGTCAGGTATCCGCAGTGCATCTGCGAAACGCCGGGCGTACCCAGTGAATCAACTAGGCTCGCCGCTGTGGACACGGACATTCATTCGAGGAGGACTTGGGGACTGCTGGTACTCTGCGATCCATAGGACTTGTCCTAAGCTTAGGAAGCAGAGGCTGAGCCCTTGGCTAAAGGCTGCTTGAGCAGACGCAGCGGCAACACTCCATTTCCTGTCACCAAATCTTCTCCCCTTTTCATCCAGGGCCAACCAGCAAGGAGGCTCCGTCCCACAGGGCGGGGATTGTGACTGTCTTGCTGCCTTTTTATTGGCGGTGCCTAAGTGACTGCCTGACAGGAAGCAGTTTCCCAATAAATAAGCATTGGATGAATGAATGAATGAATGAATGAGCAAGCAAGTAATGAACTAACGGGTCAGCCTCTGATGTTACTTAGTCGTTTATTTCCTCATTAGCTTTTAAGTTGCTTTAGCTATTTTTACATTTCTAGTCATAATAGGATTACATAGTTGTTTGTTAAAACACGGTGACTAAGAAGTAATGCCAAGTCTTGAGTCTGTAATGACACAAGCCAAAAGCCTCTTTTTTTTTCTTTTTCTTTTTCTGGAAGAGTATGCTTATGGTACGACTTTCTTATACCTACTTTTACTAAAATAATAATAGCAATGCTAGACTAACAACAACACTAGGGAAGATTAATTAACTGTCAATTTGCCTTCCGTGGTTAGCGCTTCTGGTTTGTTTTTTTTTCTGAAGCTGGAAACGGGGAGAGACAGTCAGACAGACTCCTGCATGCGCCCGACCGGGCTCCACCCGGCACGCCCACCAGGGGCGACGCTCTGCCCACCAGGGGGCATCACACTTTTGCGACCAGAGCCACTCTAGCGCCTGGGGCAGAGGACAAGGAGCCATCCCCAGCGCACAGGCCATCTTTGCTCCATTGGAGCCTCGCTGCGGGAGGGGAAGAGAGAGACAGAGAGGAAGGAGAGGGGGAGGGGTGGAGAAGCAGATGGGTGCTTCTCCTGTGTGCCCTGGCCGGGAATCGAACCCGGATCCCCCACACGCCAGGCCGATGCTCTATCACTGAGCCAACCGGCCAGGGCCGGTTAGCGCTTCTTTTAATAAGATAACAGACACAAGCATTTGGGGATTTAGGGTTCAATTTTTCCTTTCTTCCTTTAACCGCATCTGTGGAACCATCCCCAAATAACGTACCACTGAGAGAGAAATCTGCTTTCGAATAAGAACCGAAATGTCTTCATCACTTCTTTTTTCTCGTCGGAACTTGAGTGTTCCGCTTTTTATAGTAGGCTATGGGGCCCTTCTGTTCTTCCAGCTCATAGGCAATTTTAAATTCCTTCTTTTTTCCCTGAGAGAGAGCCTCACAATATCAAGTTAGCATTTCCCTGAAAAGCATCGCCATCTGTTGCAGTCGTCAGTAACCTGCCGTCAGGGGCCCCTGGGAACGCCCCGCGGAGCTGAGCCTGCACCCACCACCCCAGCCCGGAAGTGAGCGAGTGCCCGGTGAGACTGATGGAGGGGTTGCGGAGACAGCCCGGTTGAGGGGGGGAAGGTGGTACCGTGTGCTGTGCTCTCTGTGACCTCAGCATTGGTTCCGATTCAGCCACGTGTTGTGGGCCACTTGCTGACATTCCCTTAAAGGCCACACAAGTACTATATAGCACTAAAAGAGGGTAAG
This sequence comes from Saccopteryx leptura, assembly GCF_036850995.1. NCBI lineage: Eukaryota > Metazoa > Chordata > Mammalia > Chiroptera > Emballonuridae > Saccopteryx > Saccopteryx leptura. The sequence continues at coordinate 74,719,696 of NC_089513.1, forward strand.
AAAAGGAAGGTTCATTTGCAAAAAAGCTACTCTCTACCTGTAAATGCCATGCTCACAGTATTGACTTCCCAGATTCCTAAACCACCTGACCCTCCATTCACATGGACATTGTAGAGCTTTCTTTTCTCTCCATGCTGGACTCTCAGAGCCACAGTACTTGTAAAGTCTCATTGTATCGGCAACTGACAGATACTCCCATGGCCAGAGTGCAGGATTTAATCCTCAGAAGAATCACGCTGGGTCCAGTCCTCAGCAGCCAGACCCGTCCTCACCTGTCCGGTCACTGACAGGCAGGCTGTGACAAGTATTTCTCTTTAACTGGATGCCACCTGCCAACCAGCTGGTACAGAATCCTCACTGGTGGAAGTCAGGGTGTTCAGCTGTGTCAGACACATGTTTGCTAAGCACAAAAATGATCGTGAAACAAGAACTCACCATTCCTTATCAGGTGTATCAATCGAGGCTATTTGAATAAAAATAGATACATGACAAGGTTTTATATTTTTGGGTATCTATCCAAAAATAAAGATTAAAAAAAATAATAATAAAGCACACAGAAAGGGAAATCTGGATTTTTAGGTTATATTCATCACTACTCCCCACTGGAAAGAAGAAAGTTGTTCCTTCCCCCATCCTCCTGTGTCTGGTGGTCCAGAATGACAGGGAACCCAGAGAACCATGTGCCCCTGGCAGGGGCTCCCTGCATCCTCAGTCCGCTGTCCAGCATCCACAGCCTGTGCTCATCACGTCTGACGTCTTCACAGTCCACGAAGCCCAGGACTGTAGGTCACTCTGATCCACTACGACACGGTGTGCCGAGTTTCAGACTCCTGACTCCCACGCACAGTGTCCTCTAGAACTCAGAATCCACTGTACGCAACACCTGCCGCCTCGATAAGCTGTGCTTTCAAAGTCCCCTGCACCATGCAGACCTAGTGGAAACCCACCGTATGCAACACCTGCCACCTCGCTAAGCTGCGCTCTCAATGTCCCCTGCACCATCTGGACCTAGCGGGAACCCACCGTACGCAACACCTGCCGCCTCGCTAAGCTGCGCTCTCAATGTCCCCTGCACCATCCGGACCCAGCGGAAACCCACCGTATGCAACACCTGCCGCCTCGCTAAGCTGCGCTCTCAATGTCCCCTGCACCATCCGGACCCAGCGGAAACCCACCGTACGCAACACCTGCCACCTCGCTAAGCTGCGCTCTCAATGTCCCCTGCACCATCCGGACCCAGCGGAACCTGCCAGTGGCAGTTTTGAGACCTAGCTCAGCTCCGTCGAGGGGTGCTGGTCGGGTTTCTGTTGGCTTCTGCATGGTGCCCTTTGGATCCACCTCCGCCGACCCGGTGCAGCTGGTCAGAACCGGGGCCCAGGAGCAGGACTTCTCTGACAGCTGCTGAGAAGAGTCTAGCACCCAGCCGGTGCTCTGGGCTGAGACTCCCTTCTGAGCCCGTGGAGGCCTGGCCGCCCTGAAGGGCACAACCTCCTCTTCCCAACGAGGGCTATTTCCTCTCGCAACGCCCCCCACCGTACACCTAGGTCAGCGGTGAGGTCGGGTCCACTCTACCCGTCACTGCCGCTCAGGGTCCACTCGCCGCGACAGTGCCACCACGCAGCGGTGACTCACTTTGTCACCAGGCGTCACCACTCATTCCATCGCTTGGCAGAGTCATCTACAAACCCTCAGATCCAACTCTTGTTTTCCTTTCAGAACTTTGCATCCTGGCACATGATCACTCTCTCCACCCAGCTCCTGTTGCGGGTGGTTTTCCAATACTGCAGTCTCTCACGACCTTGTCCCCCTCCGTCCCAGTGACCTCGTCCCCAGCAGCTTGTTCACGTGGTCATCCGAGAGCGCTATCCACAACATGCTTCCTCGTGGATAGAAAGTCAACATTCCTCTCTTTAGAAAGTCAACATTCTCCTTATTTATAATAAATAACATTACCCGCCCTCCCTTGCACAAAAAAAAAGTGATCAGTTCACCAGAAAAAGAACTGAGGAACAGAGTCAACCCTACAGATGGCACTGTGGGAGACACTGCATTGCTCAGTTGGATGCCACTGCTCTTATGTCAAGGTATTAGAAATTTTACACGTTGAACGATTCCTGAAATAATTAAATTTTTGCCACAAATTGGATTTTTCTTTGTTGTTGTTGTTAAACAAAGCATTGGATTATGACCCAGTTTATCATAAAGAGGTCTGGCCTATTGTCCCATGTATCTCAAGCCATGAGGAAGGCAAATTAGTCAATTTTCCAATTACAGTGTTTCAGTCCTCACATCCTATGTAGGAAAAGGAAAAAGGACTTCCGTCATTGCAGTAATTTGCGTTTCTCCAATAACTCTCCCCTAAGAAGCTCAAAGCGCTAATTTAATTAAACCCTCCAACACGCCCCTGAAGTAGGTGTTATTACTTCCATCTGACAGATGCACAAATGGAGTCACAGAAAGATGAACTCCCCGGCCTGGGGTTACATGGCGAGTTAGTAGTCGTGGGGGTCAGATTAACTCTGGGCCCTCTGGCGGGCGAGCTGTTCTCTCCAGTCTAGATTGAAAATCTCTCGGCCTCTGCCCTCTTTACAAAGTCTCAGCTTGACTCCTGCCTGTCACCGGACCACTGACGACTTTTGTTGTTCCCGAGTTGGGGGGATTCCGAATCCCAGGTCATTGAAAAATGCACCCGACGTCCCATCCTGTCTCCCACTTTCTGGGATGGCATTCATTTGAGGCAAATTCTGGTGGTATTATTCTTCCTCCTTTTTACTCAGACACTCTTCGTCAACACCGTCTCTCTCTCTCTCTTTTTACATAATTAGGCGACCTAATCCCAGGAAACAAGGCTGTTTGCTTTTAATTAAGGAATGAATTGTGCGTCAAAGTTTCATGGGAAATTTCCAGAATCTTCATCTAATCTTTTCCTAATGAAATGAGTCTGAGGGCTGTCCCCGTGTGCGTTAGTCACCATACATGCCGAACGTGACCTGAGAAAGGGATTGAGCAGACAAAAATACACTAGGAAGCAGACGTCACCCAGGGCGTGAACATGTAGACAACTTTCTAAGGCAGACAGGGTGTCACCATATTCAATAACAATATAGAGCCATCTTATCTTTGTCAAAGCTGGTTTCTTACCTCTATTTTCTAATCTTTCAACCAAGGGGCCTTGTAAGCCCTTTCAAAAAAAAAAAAAAAAAAAAAGAAAAGTAATATTTTAGGAAAATCTATTTAGAGAAAAGTAACTTTCAGTCTTATCTAGTCACACCCTGTATAGAGGCTAAGACCAGAAAGGTCAAATGGATAAAACCAAAATGTGCTCTTTCTTACTGTTAAGTAATTTATTAGTCAGCTGTGACCGCCACAGTAGAATACCAAAGCCTGGGTCAGTTCCGTAACAATCATTCACTTTCTCATAATTCTGGTGGCAAAACGTCCGAGACCAAGTTGCCAGCAGGGATGGATTCTTGTGAGGTCTCTCACCTCGGCTGCCTTCCTGCCGGGTTTCCCCATGGCCTTTCCTCTCTGCACACAGGAAAAGAGGCTTCTTCTTCTTCCTTATTCTTCCTCTTCCTCTTCCTCTTCCTCTTCTTCTTCCTCTTCTTCTTCCTCTTCCTCTTCTTCTTCCTCTTCTTCTTCCTCCTCTTCTTTGTCTTCTTCCTCTTCCTCCTCTTCTTCCTCTTCCTCTTCTTCTTTCTCTTCTTCTTCCTCTTCCTCTTCTTCCTCCTCTTCCTCCTCCCCCCTCCTCCTCCTCCTCCTCCCCTTCTTCTTCTTCTTCTTCCTTCTTCTTCTTCTTCCTCTTCCTTCTTCTTCCTCTTCCTTCTTCTTCCTCTTCCTTCTTCTTCCTCTTCCTTCTTCTTCCTCTTCCTTCTTCTTCCTCTTCCTTCTTCTTCCTCCTCCTCCTCCTCCTCCTCCTCCTCCTCCTCCTTTTCCTCCTCCTCCTCCTCCTCCTCCTCCTCCTCCTCCTCCTCCTTCTTCTTCTTCTTCTTCTTCTTCTTCTTCTTCTTCTTCTTTCTCTTCTAACAAGGACACCGGTTTTATCAGATGAGGCCCCAACCATATGCCCTCATTTAACCGTAAAGAGTCTATCTCCAAATAGTCACATGAAAGGATTAGAGGTTAGGGCTCCCACCCATAAATTTAGGGGGACAAAATTCAGTCCACAACAAGTAATTTCCACCTTATTCAATGACGCAGAAGAAAAAGACCCATTGCTACGTCCAGGAACCCATATACACAGGGATAACCCTGAGCAGGCAGAACATAACTTTAAAATATATACATACTTATATATATGTGTGTGTGTATGTGCACAATTTTTCCCAAAAGAGTTTTTACTTCCTTGAAAGGAAGCTAATGCCATGGTCTACTGCTAAACAAACGTTAATTCAAGTTCCACTTTTCAAACAATTTACCCCCCAGCCCGAGTCACCAACACGAACGCCAGTCCGGGGTTCGGAAAGTGCTCTGCCTACGCCTGCTTCTCTTATCATACGTTCAGGACACAGCTCCCTTTCAGCTCCCCAAAGCAACAACATCACAGAGCGGAAGTTTTATTCACACAATAACCTCAAGTGATCTGAAATGACGGTCCTGGCTCTGACCTGCACAGACACTATCGTCTCAAGAGCGGCACTTAACCTCTTTCCCCTCTGGCTTCCATCTTGATTATGAAATACAGATTCAAAACCTATCAGTGATGAAAAGACCCTTGAGCGCTCCAGTGTGTGTGTGTTTAGGGAACAGCGGCTAACTGTAAGACGTTCGAGTCAGCGTCAGGATACTTCTTTTCCTCAGCAGCAGAAATGGTCATTATTGTAAATGCCCAGAGCTTTAGAGTCATTGCGAAGGATGGAAGAATGAACGGAGAGCCCTGGTAATGCAGTAGGCGTGTCCTTATTTAGGCACGAGTAACACCCCAAACAGGAATCCTGTAGAAATCTCTGGCCCTTTCCTCTTCCTGTTGTTTAGCCCCAAGGACAATAGTCTTGATGGTTTTGAACACCCTATACCGTTTCAGAAGCTCACTTGATAACCGATATGTCTTGCTAGACTCAGTTTCCCATCGACACGGTATTTCTTGCTCCCTCTCACCCATTCTCACACTATTCTGTACACGATCCCCCGGTTGCGGACGTCCGGTTGTTATCCCACATAGTAATCTGTAAGTGGTCTTCCTCGTCTGTCGTAGGCTTCTTAAACACTGAAGTCAATGACTCATTTATATGTGTTCCCCCAGCAGCTGGCACGGGGCCTGGAAACGTGTGACTCAGTGTGTTTGTTTAAACATTCAGCAGATTCCTCCAAAAAAATGGCAAATAATAATATGATTTTCCCAGACATCTGAAGTGTCTCTTCCTGTTTATATAAGTGCATAAAGGATCGAGGGATGGAATATAAAATATTCCAATTGCCACCACTTTTTCATCAGGAACATCTTTGTCCCTTAGAGCTCATGATGCTTCAGGCTGGCTACTCTCTACCTCAGGGATCTCCATGGGTCCTCTGTAAAGTGTTTGGGCTTATAAATTAGTACAAGAGCGTAAAATGTGATACTATATACAGCAGTAGTTCTTAGCTGTTGGTGATCAGGAATTCTGAAAAATTGGAAAACAGATTATCAATGATTTGTGAAAGTGCTATTTCCAGAATTTGTCTATTATAAGAGTAAGTGTCCCCAATTTACTGTCAAAAGTGTCCCTCATTTTACTAACCACCAAAAGCTATCAGAAAGCAGGAAGAGAGCAAATCCAGAAAGAGGCTGCCCTACAAGGCACAAGATTCAACACCTGACTCCAAAAACTAAATAAATACATTTTCTGGCAATACACAATACCCAGGAGAACAATAGAATTCACCCCCAACAGTCTGGGCGTGCGAGAATCTATTATGTTCCCAATAAAGTAGGCCAAGTCAGTGGAACGATTCCAGACAGTAACTAAAAGAATTTTTCTCTTTTTAATTATACTTTTAATAGACTCTTCACACATAAACACCACCGGGATGGACAGTCTTCAGTCACGTTCTGTGCCCGAGGAAAGTGAGGCTCACGTGGGTCCCGATAATGACCTAAGCCCATGGTTCACCAAAACTGGTCTTCTGTCATCAGCACCACCTGAAAACTTGTCATCAAGGCAAAGATCCACAGGCTCATGCACGGCGGACTGAGGGCTGGTGATCTGTTTTTTTTTTCCAGGCCCTCTGGGGACGTCAGTTCAGGCTACACCCCTAGAACCACCCCTCCAAGCTCCACTGGTGGAGCTCCAGAGAGGCCACTGATGGCAAAGCCTTGGTTTGAATGCTTTGAGTCACATCTTTGCTTCAAGCACCTTGACTGTGGTATGGATGCAATAAATAAATGTGTTCTCGAAGAGGGAATGGTAACTTGGGAAATGATAAAACTGTCAAACCTTCTTCTCTCGGTGTTTCCTTTCTTAGCTCAAACTCTGTCCAAAATGCCTGTATGTTTGTTGTCAGGCACATAAAGAAATCTCACTGACCTCTGGCCAAGGAGCTCAGTCTGTTTGTGAGAACATTATTCCAATACACCAAGGCGGAGGCTGTGGGTCCGACCCCCAGGCACATACAAGAATCAACCAATAAATGGAACAACAAATTGATGTCTCTCTCTCTCTCTCTCTCTCTCTCTCCCTTCATCTTTCTCTAAAATCAATTAAAAAAATATCTTATTGAAAATCGAGAGATCTCATCTCTTTCTTTAACCGACTTCTTCATATGAGTTATTCTGAGGAGTGTATTTTCACGGTGTCCTCTCACTCTCTCCGGCTTCCTCGTTCTGTGTCTGTGGTTTCCGTCTGCTCTCTCTCCCTCCCTCTCCGGCCTCTGTAGAGTCATCGTGATCCTTGATTACACCGGCCCTCGCCCAGCTTATCTCCGTGAATGGGTTTTAACGCCACGTTGTTTGGAGAGAATTTGAGACTGCACAGGAGGCGGGCAGCGTGGGGAGCGTCCTCAGGGCCAGGCCCCCGTTCATTTCCAAACGCGCGTAGCACTCGGCCCTCTGTGTCTGAGGCATCCCGGAAGCGCGGCAATTGCGTTCCCACGCTGGTCTGCAGGAATGATTTAGACCACGCTCCAGACAGCGGATGCTCTTTCCTTTACCTAGTGTCCCAAGACAAGACTGAAATATTTTGTCCTTAAGAGCAGTGGTCCCCAACCTTTTTTGGGCCACGGACTGGTTTAATGTCAGAAAATATTTTCACGGACCGGCCTTTCGGGTGGGACGGATAAATGCACAAAATAAAATTATGTGACCGGCGTAAGAACTATGGTATTTTTAAATATAATTGTCGAACTTACAAGAGAAGAGTCAAGAGTGAATCTTAGATGGATGTAACAGAGGGAATCTGGTCATTTTTTAAAAATAAAACGGAAGACAATTTGACCTTTGGTGAGGGGTATACAGCATAATCAAATGTCAAAATAATCTGGAGATGTTTTCTCTCAACATATGTACCCTGATTTATCAATGTCACTGCATTAAATTTAATTTTAAAAAGATAAAAATAAAAATAAAACATCGTTCAGACTTAAATATAAATAAAACGGAAATAATGTAAGTTATTTATTCTTTCTCTGTGGACTGGTACCAAATGGCCCATGGATCGGTACCAGTCCGCGGCCCTGGGGGTTGGGGACCACTGCTTAACAGAAAGGAAAGGAGGCCCTGGCCGGTTGGCTCAGTGGTGGAGCATCGACCTGGCGTGCGGGGGGCCCGGGTTCGATTCCGGCCAGGGCACATGGGAGGGGCGCCCATTTGCTTCTCCACCCCCCCACTCCTTCCTCTCTGTCTCTCTCTTCCCCTCCCGCAGCCGAGGCTCCATTGGAGCAGGGATGGCCCGGGTGCTGGGGATGGCTCCTTGGCCTCTGCCCCAGGCGCTGGAGTGGCTCTGGTCGTGGCGGAGTGGCCCCCCGGAGGGGCAGAGCATCACCCCCTGGTGGGCAGAGCGTCGCCCCTGGTGGGCATGCCGGGTGGATCCTGGTCGGGCGCATGCGGGAGTCTGTCTGACTGTCTCTCCCCGTTTCCAGCTTCAGAAAAGGAAGAAAACAACAACAACAAAAAAAAAACAAAAAAAAAAAAGGAAAAAAAAGAAAGGAAAGGAAATGAAACTGGACTATCCCCCAAATTAACAAAAGCAGAATGTCCTTCTAGGCCAAGAGGCTCTATTCATGAGGGGGGGGGGGGGCAAACTGCTCTTCCATCTAAGTCAGACAGGCACTTTGTTGACCTGTAATATAAGGCAAGCAGACAGATGTTCCTGTTGGGAGCATCCCTGGGAACGATCACTGTGGCCATTTTTTATTCTCTCCAAAGACGGCCCGGAGAACAGCCGTGTCGCTGATGAGTCCCTGTGTGGTCACGACTCCAGAGAGCCCAGCTGAACCCGCCAGGCTGCTCCTGTGTGCCACACAGCCGTGGACACTCTACCTGCTTCCTTTGGGGCCAGCTCTACGGCACCGGATTCAGGTTCAAGTGCTGCAGGTCACCAGCCAGAGGACATGGCGTTAAGCCACTTAAACACTGACACGTCCGTCATCTCTCAGCTGTACACTGGAAGTCTGACGTGGCCGCCCCTCCCCCAAGGAAGTCTGAGGAACGAGGCGACAATCAGCGGCTCCCACACAGAGGTCGGTCCGACCTCCCGATCGCGTCCCACGGGACGTGGCCCAGCCTCTGGAGGCATTCTTGGCTATCACGGCAGAGGAGAAGGGTGGCTCTCCCAGAGACCAAGGGTAATGCTAAACCTGTGACACACACAGGACAGTCTTCTACAACCGAGCGTCATGTGGCCCAGAGAGGTCAATGGTAAGAAACGGTGGGTGAGATGGCACCTGTGGAATTGCTTTATAAATTAATTACAAGGGTAGTTATTCAACACATGTCTACTGTGTGTCAGGCACTGCCTGGGAGACCGGGGTGTTCTTACATTAAAGCCTAAATGCACAGAGATGGGACACCAAGGTTCAACGTGCTTCCATCAACCCAGACGGACTCTTCACTTATTTCTTTAACCTTCCAGGACCTTTTCCAGTGTCTTCGACATAGCATCATGTTTTGCTTGTTGACTGAACTGATTCCATCAAAACAAATGGCAAAGGTCCCATGAAAACTGCCCGTGTTTATCTGTGTCACGAATATGCCCAGGTCAGACATCAATAGATGAATCCAAGGGCTAATAGTTGGTTTATCCTCTGCAATAGCTCCTATCATAATGATATGGACATAGTCAATAAATAGTCCAGAATCAATCACTGTGATTATATTACTATTTCTGGATCAGCCAAAAATAAAAATAAAAGGATTGAGTGAAGTATCAAAGTTTAATCATAATTGATAATGATAACAGTAATAATAATTTAGACTGAATATATGCCAGGCATTTACACTTCTGTTAGTTGATTTAATCCTCACAACCAATCTTGACTCCCATTTTCAATCTAAGGAAACTGAGGCACAAAGAAATCGGTAAATTTCCTGACACCATCCAGGAAATTAGTGAGAGTAGCAGGATTTGAACCTCCCGACAGTCTGGATCCAGAGTCCACATGCTGGACCAGCCACACAACTCATCACACAAGCCTAGACGCCACTGAATCTGTCACCTAACAAAGCCACAGCTGCAGAAGACATTCAGCTCAAGTCAGGAAAATATTTAAATGCAACACCACCCAGTGGATTGACAGCTGTCAGTCTAAAAAAAACAAAAGGCACTGACCTATTTGGGCTAAGTCACAACACTCCCACTGATAATGCAGTTCTTCCGGAAAAAAACAGGGCCCTTCGGTTTTGATTCAACTGTTTAAGTGGCCAAGTACCTGACCTTGTTGTTGCCAAAACACATGCTCACTGCAGGTGACATTTCAGCAGCTCTGTGAAGGAGAAATTGTTGCTTTCACTTTGGTCCTATAAATTCTGCAAAATGGCCCATTATCCTTGTTCCCTGTGACAGGAAACTTCAAAGGCGAAGAAGGACCATGTAAAGGGAGACTCGGGCAGGACTGGGGAGGAAGGGTCCCACAGACCCCAGAGTGGTCCCTGCTGTCGCTTTACCGGCCACCTCTGTTCTTCCTCTTCCTCCTGCCAAGTGCGCCTGAATGTGACACCAGTCCCACGCTGCGAAGCAAGCTCTCCTTTGCAGAAAAACACCTGCATCTCTACCCTCTGGTTCCAAGTTCACAGAAGCTCAGTTTTCTGCCCAGAACTTTGCAAATAAAACCAAAGAGAACAATCTGATTGGAGGGGGGAAAAAAACAAAACAAACAAAAAAAAAACTTCACTGCATCAGACATTTTTTGCCTGGAATTATTGAAAGTCAATCATTTTATTCTGGTTATAAAACTCATTTAAAAACTAGTCTGTCTTCTAAAAATCTGCTGAGACTCTAGAAAAGAACTTGATTTATTCCTGCACCCAAATCCCATTTTAACAGTGTTTATGATATGGCTCATTGACCAATCCTTCAAAACACAGCTATGAACAACAAAAAGCTTTCTCCACATCACATAATTAGCCCATAAAACAGATGTTCATTTCTTCGCACCAATGTGGGCATTCTTGGGGAAAAAAAAAAATCACTTCATTTCATCGGACTCTAACACCCTCAATGGATGTGCATTTTATATCACTGAAATAAAACTTCACCCAAAATGTTAGCCAAAACACAAAAACAAAACCTGGAACCCTATATTGTGGGGACTGCTACAAATGTTTTCATCCTAAAAGATTCTGCAGGAAGGCAAAAAGGCACGGGTAGTCGGCCAGTCACTAGATATTAAATTAAGACTTCTCAGGTCATGATCACAGATAAGAAATAAATGCGCATTATACTGACTTGAATCTTTTGAACGTAATTAGCTAAGCTGGCATCTGAGGTAGGCTGTCCAGGAATCATCTGTTCCAGTTAGACAGTGAGGGGGGCCGCAGACGCAGACCAGGTAAGTGCCCCCCTGAGAATCGACAGTACTTGCTCGTAGAGTAGCACATAAATCTTCATCTCCTGCGCCTCAGTTCTGTTACTTCCCTCCTGGGCCAGCCATTCCTAGGCATCCGGTGATAAAAATTTCTTACTTATTTGCTAAGGAATGAAAACATTACCAGCCAAAATTTTATAAAAGCACATTTCTTTTTTTTTTTTTTAATTTTTTTTTTTTCATTTTTCTGAAGCTGGAAACAGGGAGAGACAGTCAGACAGACTCCCGCATGCATCTGACTGGGATCAACCCGGCACGCCCACCAGGGGGCGACGCTCTGCCCACCAGGGGGCGATGCTCTGCCCATCCTGGGCGTCGCCATGTTGCGACCAGAGCCACTCTAGCGCCTGGGGCAGAGGCCAAGGAGCCATCCCCAGAGCCCAGGCCATCTTTGCTCCAATGGAGCCTTGGCTGCGGGAGGGGAAGAGAGAGACAGAGAGGAAGGTGCGGCGGAGGGGTGGAGAAGCAAATGGGCGCTTCTCCTGTGTGCCCTGGCCGGGAATCAAACCCGGGTCCTCCGCACGCTAGGCCGACGCTCTACCACTGAGCCAACCGGCCAGGGCATAAAAGCACATTTCTATTTTAAAGTGTTGCCTTTTGTTTGCCTCCATCTTTCTGTAAAAAAATGTTCATTTTTAAAATTCAACGATGGTGATAAAAATGGTAGCTGCTTGATTCTCTACATGGCCTTTCTCGGTGTACCGGTCTGAACCCCTGGGTGCATGTGTCTAGCGCGAACTGGTTTTAAGCTTAAGAGAGCAATAAATTGGCTTATGCAATTAAAAGAGGAAAAGCCATGGTCACAGGTTCAGATGTGGCTGAATCCAGGATGTAGCTGAGGTTTACAAAGACTGGGTCTCTCTCAATCTTTTGGCTCTGCTTTCTATTTTAAAGGTTTTCCTCTCAGATTTCAAGAAGGCCACAGAAGATTCAGGTTTATATCATCCTTACTGCTAACCACCCTTCCAGTGGGAAGAAAATGTTTCTCTTTTCTATAGCTCCAAATAGAAAAACCTTACTGGGTGTAGTTAAGTCACATGACTAATCTTGAATCAATCATTGTAGCCGATAGATACAATGATCTAATTGTCTATCCATAAACCCAAGGAAGAGTCACCCTCTCATGAACAAAATGAAGTAATCATGAGGAAGAAGTGAACACTCCCCCTCAAAAAATCAGGACGCTGTTAACACACAGAAAGTGAATAATTCTGAGTTAAGCAAAAACATCAGCTACCCACCAGTTTTGCCAAAAGAATGCCTTATGCTGTGTCAGTTTTCTGATTCTTTGTTTGAAAAAATGTTATTCTCAAATCCCCAAAGCTAGAATCTGCTGTATTCATGTTCTAATGAGTCAACTTTCATTGTTCCTACTAAGTAAGTAGTCACACAAGAATCTTTGGAAATCCAAGCTGCAAATAGTGTGATGGTGCCTGCTTTTTACTCAGCTAGTAAGACAGCTCAACACCCAACTTTTCATCACTAATAGCCAAACACATGCATTAAACACCCCCACCCAAAATGTCAAAGTACAAAGGCAACCCAGCTATTAAAAACATTATGAGCTAAATTTTAACTTATTCAGATCAAATTGAGAGAATAAAAGAGAGAGAAATACGCAACCATCATGCTATCCTGCTCCGAAATTAGACTGCACTCTAGTGGAGCAGAACTGCTCCAATTAGAGACCAGTATGGCTTGAAACCTGCATGTTCTCTGTGTTTGCTATGTAACAGAGGTCTTAGGGTTCTGATGCTCTTTAAAAATGGAGTAATAGCCTGACCAGGTGGTGGCGCAGTGGATAGAGCGTCGGACTGGGATGCAGAGGACCCAGGTTCGAGACCCCGAGGTGACAAGCCTGAGCGCAGGTTCATCTGGTTTGAGCAAAACTCACCAGCTTGGACCCAAGGTCACTGGTTCGAGCAAGGGGTTATTTGGTCTGCTGAAGGTCCACGGTCAAGGCACATATGAGAAAGTAATCAATGAACAACTAAGGGGTTGCAACAAAAAACTGATGATTGATGCTTCTCATCTCTCTCCCTTCTTGTCTGTCTGTCCCTATCTATCCCTCTTTCTGACTCTGTAAAAAAAAAAAAAAAGAATAGGGTAATAACATCCTTTGATTTGAAAAATGATATTTGTAACTAAAAACTCAAGCAAAGAATATATCGGTATATTCATCCCTGAGAAAGGAGCCAGGGTTGAGCTTCAAAATAATCCCAGTTTCTTCTGCGCTGTCTGTAGACTGCTTCAGGTGCCTGTATGTCCCCAAAGATAAGTCAACCAAAATTTCAAAATAATTGAAAAGGTCCAGTAAGGTTCATTTCCTTAAAAATCTACTCCATCTGTTGACTGTACTGTCTTCACAGCATAAAGTAAGAAATTTTAAAAACACAAATGTGTCCTATAGAAACACGAATATAAACGAAGCCTCCGAGTCTGTCAATGGATAACATATGTCGCCGATGGAAAGTGACAGTCCGGACACACTCCTGTTCCTTAAACTGCCATTAGGCTGGTTCCCTTCATTCAAGGCTCACGCACTTCCTCTGTAGCCACTAGAAATGCGTCGTCTATAACGACCCGTCTATTAAAAATGCTTTCTTGATGATCTCTCTCAACAAGTTCAAGGGTCCTGTCTCTGTCCTCACTCACCTTCTCCTTTTCAATGCCCTATTTATTAAAATATCTTTTTATTCTGATAGTTCTCCTTTAGTTTGTGCAAGTACGCAACATTTCCATCTACATTTTAGAGTGGCTTTTCTCCAAATGTGGATAAGACTGAAAAAAAAAAAAAAAAGCTACCTTTTTCTAACATGCATTCTTTCATTTAATAGGACCTTGGAAAGCATTCAAGTAATAAGTGGAATCCAAGATTTCAATGGGAGGATCAAAATCTGTGAATCAAGATGGTTGCTCCGATTCCCTTAGGTAAGCATCTGAGGGTGCTATATACACAGGCCTCTTCGACTCCTGTTCTTTCCAGATGAGCTTACAGGGTCTAGAAATAGCAGAGAGCTATTTCACCAGCTAGAGAGACAGCTCCTCAAAAGTAAGAAATACTTGCTGTATTTTTATATTCACAGTACCTAAGCAGGGCCTGGCCCCAAGGAGATAATAAAAAGCTTTTTTAAAAATAGCAAGCAGCCCAAATGTCTAGGGCATATGGTACATGGGGGAGAAAGATAAAGTACTAAAAGTATATGTGAGGGAATATTGATCCACATGGTAAAGAACTGTACAGTTAGGCTGTATATAATGCAGAGCTTGGAAAGGGCTTTGTGCAGAACAAAGCATGCAAAGTGGACATGGACGCCCGGCTCCTTGAACCTTTGGACGGAGCGAAATAACCTTCAGACAGGGCCAAAGCAACATCCTGTAAGCGTTTTAGCAACAAGTGTTTGCAAAGCTAACAGGAAAGCAGGCAGGCTGCCCACGTGACTGATGGTTACTGGCCGTCTTTCTGAAGACAGAATCAGTAAGCAGCCATGTATGGCCAACGATGAACTCATCAGGTGAGCACTCACAGAAATTCCTTTCTTCTGCTCATGTAACAATTCCCTTCCTTTTCTCATAAAAACCCCTCGCCCTCACCCCGTGGGTGGGACACGACTGGGTTTCCGCCTGAATCTGTGCTTCCACAATGACAATTCTTTTTAACCCCAAAGAAACGCTTTTATATCTTGCTTCTTGTTTGGGCTTTTTTATTTTTCGGTTAACAAGAATACAAATTATTTAATACACGTTAAAGCACGTAGAGCTGTATCTGTCACAGGAATTCCTCTGTAATCCTTAGTTATTATCACCATCAACACCTGTATCTCAGCCATGTTTATGGCTCCTTTTATGACAATTTCTGCTTCCTGCTGGACTGATTGATTTATGTTCATATTCAAATTACCAAAACTTTGAGTTTGCCTTTAGTACTTTCATAGCATTTTCTTTACCCCCCCCCACAAAAAAATACACACACACACACACACACACACACACACACACACACACACGTATATATAAACACCCCAAAAAACAGATCTCAAGAAAGCTGCTCCCACGCTGGGTCTCCTACCCTACAATAAGGCTATTAAGTCTATTTCCAAAGTCAACCACCTGCTTTCATTCCCCAGAACACATTCCAAGTTAACAATCACTTGACTCCCATCTATCGCCAAACATGAAGAGTTTCCGCTTGGAAGGGGCCCCAGCCCCCGCCTCCACGCCGGGACCACAGTCTGAGCGCGCGCTGTGGCCGCATGCTTGAATGAAAGGCTGAGTCTGAGCGCGCCTGCCCTGTGATCTTTGCACAAATGAAGAGACCGTCACAGAGGGGAGACGCAGCTCGGGGAATTGGGTAAAATGAGCAGGCAGCTCGGTGCAGTCCACAAAAAATTAATCAGGCTTTGGAGCAATTTGATTCTAGTTGGCATTCTTTGGGAATAACTTCTTTAGCAGCAGCTAAATGGGGTTCCCCAAGGCCTGCCAAATATCCCATTTAAATTAGCATATATTTGCATATGTTGACATACGGAGAAATGCAACTGCCAGCCTACCAACAGGTGCCCTTCCACACTGGCAGGTAGGTCCTTTTGTCTTGCTTTTCTCTCTGTGGCTGTCTGGGCCACCGGGCATGCATGATGCAGGAACAGTGACCTTTTTTCGTGACTATTTGCTGCTCTAGACAATTCACTCCTCCTCTGTAGGCCTTAGTTTTCTCATTTAAAAAGGAAAGGGGAATGTCAGAAAACATCTAAAATGCCCATTTCCATTAATCACATCCTTCTAGTAAGGAGGCTGTTGGCCTAAGATAAAAAATTGGCAAATTACAGCCTAGACACTAAATGCTCCTGCCACCTCTTTTTGTAAATCAAGTTTTATTGAAACACACTCTGTTGGGCAAATGAGTTAGTAAAATTTGTATTTTTTTGAGTTTGTTCCCTTTTATTGTTAGAAAACAGCGCTGGGCAGCCACATGTGTGCTTGCCCTCAGAGTGGGGCAGTTGATTGCAAATTGCGGGGTTGCATTCCTGCTTGGGAGGGGCCGTTGTTTTGCTAATGTTTGCTGGAGGAGAGGTTTTTGCACCAGAGAATTTTGCAGAGAGCAGAAGGAGAAGGGGCAGAGAGAAGCCATGTTTGTGGAGTGAGAGCAGAGAGAATGCAGGGTGCTGAGGAGAAGCCATGTTGTCAGAGAAGGGAGAAGGTGTGCAGATGGGGAACCAGAGCTGAGGGGCTTGGTGAGCTCTGCTGAGACTGGTGGGGCCTTTGATTCTAGGAGGAACCAGAGAAGATTCTCCTGGTTGTGGAACCGGAGAATGTGTCCGTGGCATTGGGAGCCCTGAGTGAAAGGGAAGTATTTTCCCTGTGTGTGTTGCTCATCGGCCGGTGTGAAACTTTAATAAAGGAATGGCCCACCAGTTTTTGGCTGCACTGTTTCTTTACCATCTACCTGAATTCAGTGAGAATCTGCATGTGCACGGCCACGACGGTGGCGGCTACTGGCTTTACACACTCATATCTAGTTATGTCTTTTCTACGGCTGTTCCCCTCCCCCACCCCAAGGGACCGAGTTCAGCGGTTGTGACAGAGACCAATCGTGGGAAAGTGGAAACCATTTCCTATCTGATCTTTTATAAGAAAGTTTCCTATTTCCTGATCTCGGTGAAAGTGAACAAATTTTTTATTTTCTCTCATATATTTCTTATACTAATAATGTCCCCAAATATGAGGAAATCGAGAGCCCATGAATACAATTTTTGGCCGAGGCAATGTTCACCCTTATTTCTTCTCCTCTTAAACAATTAAGTATAAGAGCAAACAAGAAATTTGTGGCAAGTCATTCTGATGTTCAAACCATCAGAAAGTGCCATGAGATAGCCCACTGTCACTCCAAAAGCAGTTCTCAGGATGTGTGTGAAATTAGTCTGAACTGAACACCAAGCTGTCATTGTATTCTAGATAAACTTTTTTTTTCTCTGTATTTTTCCGAAGCTGGAAACGGGGAGAGACAGTCAGACAGACTCCCGCATGTGCCCGACCGGGATCCACCTGGCACGCCCACCAGGGGGCGACGCTCTGCCCACCAGGGGGCGATGCTCTGCCCCTCCAGGGCGTCGCTCTGTCGCGACCAGAGCCACTCTAGTGCCTGGGGCAGAGGCCAAGTAGCCATCCCCAGCACCCGGGCCATCTTTGCTCCAATGGACCCTTGCTGCGGGAGGGGAAGAGAGAGACAGAGAAGAAGGAGAGGGGGAGGGGTGGAGAAGCAGATGGGCACTTCTGTGTGCCCTGGCCGGGAATCGAACCCGGGACCCCTGCACGCCAGGCCGACGCTCTACCACTGAGCCAACTGGCCAGGGCCTAGATAAATTTTATTGCATAACCCACTTGAAATAGGTCACGATTTGCTTTATTGGTTGTTCAGATGGGCTTTACAAAATGAGAACTGATTTAGCATCAAAATCTCCCCATTATCACTCAAACAATTTCTTAATTAATAGCTGAAGATGGTAGTTGTATGGACCTCATAGTAAGTCCTATTTTAGTTATATAAAAACAAGAAATGCTGCCTGACCAGGCAGTGGAGCAGTGGATAGAGCGTTGGACTGGGATGCGGAGGACCTGGGTTCGAGACCCCAAGGTAGCCAGGTTGAGCGCGGGCTCATCTGGTTTGAGCAAAGCTCACCAGCTTGAACCCAAGGTCACTGGCTTGAGCAAGGGGTTACTTGGTCTGCTGAAGGTCCATGGTCAAGGCACATATGAGAAAGCAATCAATGAACAACTAAGGTGTTGCAACAAAAAACTAATGATTAATGCTTCTCATTCTCTCTCTGTTCCTGTCTGTCTGTCCCTATCTATCCCTCTCTCTGACTCTCTGTCTCTGTAAAACACACACACACACACACACACACACACACAAAAAGCAAGAAATGCTAAATCATGCAATGAGTAGAAAATGACTTGAAGGACTTTAGCTAGGCAAAATATATAAAACAATTAGAAGTTGATTCATCTCCGACTTGACCCTTGACTTCAAGTGTGTGTCTTCATAGAACCTTAAGTAGAAAACGAAAGCAATCTTTTTGCATTTTTAAAATGGGGCATCACTGAAAATGTGAAATACGTGTCTTTGCCTCTTTACAAAATGGTCCTCACTCGATTTGAGCCTCAAAGCATCTCAGGCGAAGCCACCTTCCTACTTCACACTCTGTCCTGGAAGCTGCTCCTTCTTACTATCCCGTTAGTCCCCATGTTTTGTTCATCAAGTGACATCCCTGTTCTTTCTCATTCATTGACATTTATTGCCCAGTTTGCCAAACAGTCTTGAAGGGGGGGGTCCGTTTGGAGCCACCCAGACCTGTATTTGAGTCCCAGCATTGTGACTCTGGGGAAGCTCCTTAGTCTCACCCAGCAAGCCCAGTCTCGAAGGGAGGGTCCGTTTGGAGCCACCCAGACCTGTATTTGAGTCCCAGCATTGTGACTCTGGGGAAGCTCTTGAGCCTCACCCAGCAAGCCCAGTCTTGAAGGGGGGGTCCGTTTGGAGCCACCCAGACCTGTATTTGAGTCCCAGCATTGTGACTCTGGGGAAGTTCTGAGCCTCACCCAGCAAGCCCAGTCTTGAAGGGAGGGTCCGTTTGGAGCCACCCAGACCTGTATTTGAGTCCCAGCATTGTGACTCTGGGGAAGCTCCTGAGCCTCACCCAGCAAGCCCAGGGTTCGAGGGCTGTCATATTCAAAAAAGAACAGTTGTTGCTACTTCGTGGGGTGGTTATGAGAATTGCATGTGCTCCACGGAAGTCCCTGGTGCACAGCACATCCTTACAAACATCCTTATTCAACGCACTTCTCACAGAAGAGTGAGGAGGACCCTCTTCCTCTCCCCGCCTGCACCCACTCACCTCCCAGAATCGTAGTGTCCTACCAACTGGTCACATCTTAGAGTTCAGTCACTTGTCTCTCTCAACTGCTGAGCTGGAACCTGTCAATCAAATCCTACCTATGCTGAATTTGTTCCTATTAGGTCAAATTGACAAGAAGACATCACGTGCCCTTTAATAAAGTAGAAATAAAACTACCGCTGTTGCTTGTTAGCTCATTTTGTTCCTTAGATCCCACATATCAGTGAAATCATACGGTACTTGTCTTTCTCTGACCGGCTTATTTCACGTAGCAAATTGACCCCAGGTCCACCCATGCTGTCACCCAAGGTAAGATTTCCTTCTTTTTGACCGCCACACACTATTCCATTGTGTAAATGCTCCTCAGCTTTCTTACACACTCACTCACGGACGGGCACTCGGGCTGCTTCCGCATCTTGGCTACCGTAAATATCAGTGCAGCGAACTCGGGCGCATGTATTCCTTCGTATTACTGTAGTACCTCAGGATTCTTAGAAGATATTTCCATAATGAACTAATAAGAAGCACAGAAACAGATGCATACATAAAGAGCAGACTGACAGCCTTCAGGCAGGGGGGGTTGGGTGAGGGAGCCGGAGGAACAGAGAAGGACCAAAATCAGCAAACCAACAAACAACAGCAACAAAAATCTTATCAACACGGACCACAGAATGGAGATTGCCAGGCAAGGGTGGGGGCCCAGGAGCGGGGATGAGGGGGGAAGGTAGAGGAGGGGACAGCGGTGACAGGTGGTGATGGAGGAAGACGTGACTGTGGAGGTGAACATGCAATATGGAGCACAGAGATGGGCGGTAGCACTGGGCACCTGAAATTTGGATAATTAGGTTCACCAGGGTCACCCCAATGAAATGTTTAAAAATCAATCAGTAAAAGACTCATTCTCAAAGATGCTATCCTGGAGGTGTTATTGATGTGGGCCCCCGGATTTAAAAATGTTGCGAGGCCAGCAGTCACGGAAGCCTGGGGATCTCTGTTACTTCATCATGCCTGACAATAACCTAAGTAGTGGTTAATTATTTTCTACTTTCCCGAATGCATCAAGTGCGAGTCCGCAGAATGCATTAACCAAAGTCCACACACAGAGAGAGGGGAACACTTAAAAGCCTGACATCTGGGCTGGAAGGCTCGTCCGACGATAGGCATTTAATCATGCGTGTTACTTTAAAGGTCAGCATTACAGTTCAATTAGTAATTTTATTTATTAGATGCACTTTTCCTAGGAGAATTACTCATCTCAGCCTTTTAAAACATGTTCAAATCCCAATTAAATCCCTCTCTGGGAAGGAGTTCCCATCAGATCACTTGGTAACTGACTTCAGGCTTTGTTGAAATTGTCAATTAATACCATTAAATTCTGTTTTTCTCTCAATCATCTCTAACTCTCTAGAAAGACATATAGGACATATAGAATCTTTGCATAAACAGGTAGATAAGGCCAGGGGGGGGTCATATTTAAGTAATACCAGGTAAGTAACCCATACCCCTCTGCTTTGTTCTGCTCCAAAACTGAATAAATAATAATTGTTGACTCTCAGAAAGCCCCAAATGACTCTGAGGTGATATTGAAGACCTTACTCTAAATATCTTCTTGAGAAAATAATTTTACCATGATCTCAGCGTATGAGGTTGAGTTTACTGCTACGATTATAATATCCCATCACTGCAATAGGAGAACCGGTGAAAAATGAGGGTTATAGGACAAATATCCTTCTGCAGAGAACAGACTGGTGGCGGCCCGAGGGCACCCAAGGTGAAGGGATTAAGAGATACAAATTGGTGGAAACAGGAGAGTCACAGAGACGCAAATTGCAGCACAGGGAATATGGCCAGTAATAGCGTTAAGGACCATATACGGGGCCAGGTGGGAACTGGACACGCCCACCTCTTTATAAGGGGCGTGACTGTCTGGCCACGATGTTGTGCTTGTGAGGCTGAGAGAGGATGATATTAAATGTAAGTTGCGATCTTTTAAAAAAGGAACATCTTTAAAAATAGTAGTGGAACAACAGGGCGGAAAGGATTAAGTCGGCCAATATAAAATTGAGAAAGGATGGGGGGATTTTCACCTCACATATATAAACCAACCAACCAACCAACACAAGCCACACAGGGCTTCTCGTCGGAAACTGGCTTCTCTCCAGTGGCGTGTGCAAAGGGCCCAAGATCCAAAATCCATCTTTGTACATAGAAACCATCCAGAAAAATTAAAAACTGTGGCCAAAGTAATCATTATCCTTACTAGCCAATGGTCTCCCACCGTACACAAACGCTGAAGCAATCAATACAAGGTTATTCATTCCCATAGCAAGAGAGACTGGTTGTCTAACATGGTCCATTATATCAGTGGTCCCCAACCTCCGGACCGCGGACCGGTACCGGTCTGTGGGCCATTTGGTACTGGTCCACAGAGAAAGAATAAATAACTTACGTTATTTCCGTTTTATTTATATTTAAGTCTGAACGATGTTTTATTTTTAAAAAATGACCAGATTCCCTCTGTTACATCCGTCTAAGACTCCCTCTTGACACTTGTCTCGTAAGTTTGACAATTATATTTAAAAATACCACAGTTTTTATGCCAGTCACGTAATTTTATTTTGTGCATTTATCCATCCCACCCTAAAGGCCAGTCCGTGAAAATATTTTTTTGACATTAAACCTGTCCATGGCCCAAAAAAAGGTTGGGGACCACTGCATTATATGAGACCACTGGCCTCCCTGAGGTCAGAAACCAGCGAACAAGAGCTGGCCCGTGAGCCAACATCCTCAGGAGGCCCCGCGGCCTGACTACCACCGGACACACCGATGACGGTGTCTGTATTTGTATCTGGAGTTAACAGGAAGGCGGACCTGTGATGACTTCTATGCGTTCAACACTGATGTGCTTTCCTGTGAAAAAAATAATGAGAACCCAGGAATAGTACCCACGGGCCATTGACAGAACACTCTTGTTTCTATTCTTTAATGAAATAAAATTTAGTTTTAATTTTAAATACCGAATGAAATAAAAGAAAAAGAATGTGTTTGCAACCTGGCTTGCCTGAACCAATGCCGTCCTGAAGCCACGATGACATCAGACCGTGGGAAGCATCTGGTGAAGCATGTGCAGCCTGGGCATGTGGGCGGAGAGGGTGGGTGGTCAAGAATGCCCAGGCGTCTGCGACAAGAGGGCAGTGTTTACAGAATTAAGATAATTGATCAAACGTTACCGTGACATTTCAAGAGAAACTAACCCATCAATTCAGTCCTGTTTTTTTTAAAACAATCCATGCCCATGCACGACCCTGGGAAATGATTATCTCCTCTACCGTCTTTTCTGAACAAACTTGTGGTTTAGACCAATCACTCCAGAGTCGTCATTTTCATCAGCCCAGTGATCCGACCGGTTGGCAGTGGTTTTCTTTTTGGCTAATTGGAGAGATTAGCAGTGCCACATTGAAAGAACTGGCAATAATGAAGGCAAACTACCCGCCTAATGATACAATTTAGATCTCATTAGGAGACGGCGCAGCCACGTGTACAAGGGCTCCTACGAGGAGGTGAAGGGTTCAGAACCCATCCGAGGCCTCCTCTGTCAAGCTGAAGCCTGCTCCTCTCCAAACAGAGATGTCAGAGGTGCTCTGACCCCGCTGAACTGTCAGGCGGAAATACATTAAGCAGGATATATGGGCTAATTAATCACCAGCTAACGTTATCAGAAACATGAGACAGGTACTTCCCTCCTTGTAGCATTTAAACCTTGCATGCACCATTTCCGCTACACATGCCACATTTTAAATTGTGTTCTTGTTATTTATTTAGCAATCCTTACCTCTTCCTCCCAGCCACCAACAACAGACGGTGACCTTCCAGAGAGGCGGGGTTTTATTTAACCAGTGTCTGGATCGACTCCAAAAGTGTTGGCATTCATTAAAAGTTAATGGAAGGAATGACTGAATGAATAATTGAAACAAGCTAACACCTACAAAAGTGACTATGGAGAAAAAAAAAGAAATCACACCAGAAGAAAGATAGATGACCAAGGTTAAACAGGTGTACAATTAAAGAGACATTTCCCAATTAGGTTTGCATCAGAGAGTCCTTGGAGATGGATGGTCTTTGAGCCAACCAGTCTTGAGACTGGTCGCCACCTGGTGGCCTTAGGGAGTAACTTAAGTTTCTGTGTCTTGCAATAGTTCAGACATCAGACGCGGGAAGGTTCTGTCCTGCTCACAGGGATCCGGGAGAGACGCCATTCCCTGAATATTCCAGCCACAGTGGCACACACTGCTTCGCTTAGGAGACATTGGAGAGACTGTCTCCTCCCAGCCACACCTCAACGTAAGAGTCAAAGAAACGCTGTCTAGCCATGTGCTCATGAACTCTATTTTTTTCTGGAAGAAGAGAAAGGACAGGAAGGTGTCTGCCATACTTACATAGTTTCTTCATTTGTAAAAATAAGAGGAACCACCAGCTCAGACTATTGTCTCTAGAATGAAATGATAAAAATCAACCACTCTATTAGGTATCAAAGATAATAAAGTAAAAAAAAAAAAGAAAAATGCACACATTTAGCTAGCGTATCTAGAAGAGCCCTTGGTTCTAAGAAGACGTGAATGAGGGATCACTTCCATTCGTCTAAGTCGGCAGACTCGCATTACATTTTACTCGGTCCCAGGAAGAATTCCAGAGTTCTAGATGATTCCTAGAGACACATCATGCAGCCACACGGTTGGGTACCATATCGTCACCGTGCCCGCACTGCGCGCCAGGCTCTGTCCCACAGTCACACGACACAATGAGCCCCGCGGGAGGGCTGCTTTCAGACAGGTGTGACACAGGTGTGACAGGGAGCCCCAGAGCATGGTCATTTATGGTATTTTCCCATGTCACCTTCTGAGGGCAATCAGTGACTTTTTTATACAACTCAGCTGCAAGAAAGAGTAAGGATATAAGGAGAATAAAATGTCTGTTTTACCGGAGCTACTACTCAGTTTCTCTAGTAAATTAAAATACAAGACTCTTGTGATGGAGGCCGTTAGAAACACGGACCCAGCATGCTGTGAGAGTCATTGATAGGGGCTATGACTTAATCTAGGGGTGATCAAGGAATGCCGCCCTCATGAAGTGACACGCGAAGCCTGAGGAATGTCTGGGTGTTACCCGGGTGACGGGGTGCGGGCGGCAGCACTCCAAGCAGAGGAATGTTTAGGCACAGGGTCCCCAATGCTGGAAGCAGCGCAGACACTGGCTGACGGGCAATGAGGCCAGTACTGGACGGCGAAGAGTGAAAGGAGAATGGAACTGTGCGAGGCTCGGTCAACCAGACCACACACGGACTCCAAACCTAGGTCAAAGCGTTTGAACTTGATTCAAAGAAGCAACTGGAATCCACCCGCTATTTCAAGCAAAGGTAATAGCCCAAGCTGATCCGCCATATAAAAGTCCCGGTCTGGCTATTAGAGAATGAATTAAAAGTTGTAAGGAGTAGATTCCGTGAGACCAATTCTGAAGTGTTTGCCCTATCATGGGCAAAGCGTTGTCCCGGCTGGGACCAGGACGATGGACAGGAGAAATCTGAAGGAAGAAATGTGTACAGGGTGGAAGAGCAGGACGTAACTGATCGGACGGAATGAGGACAGGAAGGAGGGTGAGGGAGGGAAAGATTAGAGAATAATCCCAATGGTTCTGGCTGGAGTGAAGCAGTGACTGATGCAGGAAACACACAAAGAAGCGCCCCGGGGAGATGAGTGTTTACAGGAACTGGAGAGCTTCCCTGACCCGTTCCTTCTAAAGGCGCTTTTTCTCCTCCCTTACGCTAATATATAAATACTATGTGCTATTCTTAGTAATTGGAATACTTCTTTTTTTAATCAGAGAGGTGCAAATATGCTCCAAGTAATCTTGTGCTACTCACCTTAGAATAATAACACTGGGCAAAGTAAGTAACTCTGCCTAGCCAGCACAGACTCGCATCCTGGGGGGCTTCCTTTTCCTTCTGTTGCCACTGTAACAATCAGGGCAGAAGGAGGGTGGATGCTACAATTTGGCAACAGTGTAGAGCAACCTTATCATTTAGTACATGCAGTCCTCAGCTTCCTTTTCTGTAGGGGGATGGTTACACCATTCCTACTGTATAGATTTGTGATTAGGATTAAATGATGTCACCCACGGGACACATTGTAAACATTCAATAAATCAACCGGTACTCTAGTCATGGAGTACTGATACACAGTGATAAAGAAATTTTTAATCAAATAAATTCAGAAATGTATCTATTTTTACACTTACTTTCTTCTGTTTTGATTTTCATAATGGAACATATTTTGCCTAGTCATACGTTGTTACACTTCCACGGCAACTCACATATTTCAAAGTACTTTCACGTGCATGGTTTCATTTGAGCATCCTCACCATAACTACATGAAATAATCAAGGCAGACATTATCATCTACATTTGTGACTAAAACTGAGCCTCAGAAGCAAATTGTATACATTATCTAGCTGGCACACAGGGAAGCCAGAACTGTAAGCCCCCCACTCCCCCCGCCCCGTCTTCTGACCCTCTGACCATCAGCAAAACAGAATCCTAGGTGGAGTCCGCTAAGGGAAGAGGAGGAGAACATAATTCTCATACAAAAATGCCTCCCAAGTACCCACCTCTCTTCCTTTATTGCTGTACCCTTGGCATTTCCAAAAGCACAGCCTGCCTTGGAAATTGAGGAATACATTATGCTAATTTTAGAAAGCACCTGGGATCCTGATTCGGAATTCACGAATTCAGGTAAATCTGAATCTCGTCAGCCGGCTGCTGACTCGAACACCTCGGAGGAGAAGAACAGCCTTGCGCTCCTTTAGGCCGTGTGTTTGTAATGGCAGGTCACGAGCACGACCTTCTGTCGGTAAACCTTGATTCAGCAAGGAACAGGCAACGGTCCTTAGTCATTACCAGGATGAACTCTAGAGACACAAAAGCAGGCACAGCCCATGACCTCAAACGGTTCGCAACACAAAGGGTGAAGAGACAGAAACCGATTATTGGAATAGAGATTCTAATGTCACATTTCTCTATAGTAAAATATTCTCTGATCAGCCTGCCTCTCCTTTGGACTCAAAGCCTGCTGGCATCATTTCCTAAGACAGTTAGGAATCCAACAGGATGAACAGGAGACCTCACGGTGCCCAGATAAAGATGTGCGTTCCAGGCAAAGGGAGGAGAGTGTAAACAGGAGAGAGGCATGTGGCTATAGGACCTGTAGCAAGAACTGAGGGCACAACAGTGTGAAGGGGAGGTAAGAGCTACACAGAAGGTGGAGTGGCCCTGGCCGGTTGGCTCAGTGGTAGAGCATTGGCCTGGCATGTGGAAGTCCCAGGTTTGATTCCAGGTCAGGGCACACAGGAGAAGCGCCCATCTACTTCTCCACCCTTCCCCCTCTCCTTTCTCTCTCTTCCCCTCCCACAGCCAAGTCTCCACTGGAGCAAAGTTGGCCCAGGCGCTAAAGATGACTCCATGGCTTCTACCTCAGGCGCTAGAACGGCTCTGGTTGCAACAGAGCAACACCCCAGATGGGCAGAGCATCGCCCCCTAATGGGCATGCCGGGTGGATCTCAGTTGGGCGCATTTGGGAGTCTGTCTCTCTGCCTCCCCGCTTCTCACTAAAGGAAAAAAAAGCAGGTGGAGGGAGAAGACAATTATTTACTACACAAGGCTGGTGGGGGTGTGTCCAGGTCTGACACATTCATTCAGTACTGAGAAGAGCAGCAGAGTTTGTAGAAAGACAAGGAATTCAAATTTAGATGCATCACCTGGGGAACTTGCATATGAAGGCAGGTCATTGTATGTACCTGTTTGCAGCAGCCCCAACATTGAAGTTGTTAAAATCATTCATGAATAAAGGTCATTGATGTTAAGTTCTCAAGAAGAGAATGGTTGCAACATGTTGGGGAAAAAATAAGCACTTTTTTTTATCCGCCTTCAGCCATGTTACTAGTCCTTGAAAAAATATAGAAAGTTGCCTGACCAGGCGGTGGCACAGTGGATAGAGCGTTGGACTGGGATGTGGAAGGACCCAGGTTTGAGACCCCGAGGTTGCCAGCTTGAGCGCGGGCTCATCTGGTTTGAGCAAAGCTCACCAGCTTGGACCCAAGGTCTCAGGCTCCAGCAAAGGGTTACTCGGTCTGCTGAAGGCCCGCGGTCAAGGCACATATGAGAAAGCAATCAATGAACAACTAAGGTGTTGCAATGCTCAACGAAAAACTAATGATTGATGCTTCTCATCTCTCCGTTCCTGTCTGTCTGTCCCTGTCTATCTCTCTGTCTCTGTTAATATATATATATAAGTTATACCAGGAAATAGAAATTCTGAAGGGCTGATATGAAAAACTGAGCTTCTCCCCAGGTGCCGAGATGGGAGGGGGAGGGGCCGCCTCAACCTCACACGATGGTTCAAGTCGGAGCCCGCAGTCTGAGAGTCGGGCTGCGTCCGAGAAAGCCCGTTTCCAATACAAGCAGAGAAAATGAGACTCCTCGTGTATTTTCCATTTAAAACGCTGAAGGAGGGCAAGAAAGGACTGAGAAGTAGTCCTCCGAGCACTTTGCAACTTCGTGACACCTCCCAGAATTCCGACGTGCCTGTCTTTCTTCCTTTATAATAATAATTCTCATCCGAAATGGATCTTACCACTAATTAACATCATTCTTGAAGCCTCACTTAGAGGCATTTAGCGTGAATAGCTTTTTTCATAATTGTTCATGGAGACGATTTCCCTGATTATTTTATGAGGGTTTTTTTTCTTTTTAAACTATTGCCAGAAGCATGGGAATAAAATGAAATCTGTACTTCTCGTTCTCACAGTCTCAAACAAAGCAGTGAAAATCCCATTGTAAGGCTAACACAACAAGAAACAAAAGTATCTGCTTTTATATAACTGGCCTGAACTTATCAGGCTTTAAAACTACCCCTGTTTGCTGGGTGAGCCCGGGAAGTGTGAGTCAACAAAACATGCCATAGCTATATGAGCATGATCCCAAGGGATATTTAATTCCAGTCTCCACAGCATTGAATTAAAAGGGGTCTTAACTGAATCAACAGAAATACTCTTTGAACTCTTCTAAGCCCATGAGCTGCAGGCGTGGCCTCACTGGGTCCAGAAACTGTTCCAAACTGCTGCCTGAAAGAATCCAAAGATTAATGAGAACCACAACCCAACCTGAGGCAACACATTCTCTTCTATTCCCCAAACTCTCTTCCCCCTCCTCCTGGGGAAAGATGGGTCAGGCTCCGACGGCTAACATTAGAAACCACATCCTTTCTCTTGGCAAACGGCTCATTACATTAGTGCAGCTGTCACTTCGGCTCTCCAGGCAGAGGAAGAGAGGGGACGGCAGAAGATGAGAACGGGATAATGACGAGCCAAATGCACTTCGTGAGTTCCCATCCCAGGGGGGTGTTGGGAAAGACGGGGCGGCCATCTCTCTGCCGCTGTTATAAATGAGTCGGACTGTGGAATGAATAACATTTGGGGATATTTCAAACTCTGAATAAAAAAACTGTTCAGGGAAAAGCTGGCAGAGTGGGTTGATGCTCTCATGGAAGGGGTGGCATAGATAAAGCTCATCAGTAATTACTGTCAATATTTATCATTTGATCAAATGTTATTGTCAATGTAATAACTGACTACCCAGAAATCAATCTCTTCCAAGGGTCAATAATAAGAATGGTAGAGGCCCTGGCCAGTTGGGTCAAGGGTAGAGTGTTGGCCCAGCGTGTGGAAGTCACAGGTTCAGTTCCCGGCCAGGGCACACAGGAGAAGCACCCATCTGCTTCTCCACCCTTCCCCCTCTCCTTCCTCTTTATTTCTCTCTTCCCCTCCCACAGCCAGGGCTCCACTGGAGCAAAGTTGGCCTGGGCACTGAGGATGGCTCCATGGCCTCTGCCTCAGGTGCTAGAATGGCTCTGGTTGCAACAGAGCAATGCCCCAGATGGGCAGAGCATCGCCCCCTGGTGGGTATGCCAGGTAGATCCCTGTCAGGCACATGCGGGAGTCTGTCTGTCGAACTGTCTCCCAGCTTCTAACTTTGGGAAAAAAAAAAAAAAAATGGTAGAGAGAGTAGTACTCGATTTGTTAATTACTGACAACTTAGGTACTCTGGCACTATTCAAAGCTCTTTACCTATTTTATTATTTGACCCTGAAAGCATTATAAGAAATAATTTTATCATTTCTACTTTACTGGTGAAAAACAAAAACAAGGTACCAGAAAAGGTAAGTAATTTGCCCAAGATCATACAGGCAATACTAAAGGGAGCTACCTAGTAAACAGTCTGCTGAAGAACACAGGAAACCCTCTACGACAGCTATAGGATAAAATAGATACCTTTAAAAACTCTCAACACACAAAAAATTTTGAAATGACCTGTAAAGTATAACAAATGTCATTTTGAAGACATAACTGAAGTCTTAAGAAAATAAGGTAAATTCCAGAAGCAAAATAAAGGAAGGACTAGAAACAAAAAATATACGTTACTCTAAAATAAAATGGCATAAGATGATTTACTGATATCAGTACAAGAGTTTTTGGTTTTCAGGCCATTTACGGTACAAATAGCAAAATCCTGAGTGTTGCCAAAGGTGAAATGTTCGAAGTTAGGTCCTTACGTCAAGTTGGCAGTCTCAGAGGTCTCTAGTCTTAGTCAAACTGTAGGTGAGATGCAGGAGCGGAAATACTGTCGCAGAAGAGGAAAAAACAAGGAAATTCTAGCTTTTATATGGAATATAGGTGCAGAAAAAAATCTTGAAAATTTCTTCAAGTTGCATCTAAGTTTGAAATTCTAATTCTTACTACTTGCAAGGTCCAAGAGAAAAATAACTTAAAATGGTGGTGTTCTGAAGAATCAAAGGCAAATTTTCTCAGAAGAGAAGCACCAAAAAAAAAAAAAAAAAAGAAAAAAGAAAGAAAGCAAAAGGAAAAAAAAAAGGATGCTTTCTATTCTTAGAGGAAAAATATCATGCTACATATGAGCTAACACCGAAGACTACAAACACCTTAGGGAAAGATGATACCATCAGTGAGCGTCAGCAGAAACATACAATGGCAGATTTAATCATCTGATAACGTATAATTATCAGACTCAGATTGTAAGAGGATATTTTAAAATATTTAAGTATGCTAAAATAGAATTAAAAAATGAGAATATGAGGAATTTTTTAAAAAGATAAGGCATATTTTAAAATAAGTGAATAGTAAAGCTAGACATAAAAATGTTCCATAAAATTAAAAACGCAGATTAAAATAAATGATCTGGTTAAACACTGCTACATTATAAACCGTCACATTATTAATGAATTGAAACCTATCTATGAAGAAATTACTGATGATACTGGCCAGAAAACTGCTAAGCTGTAATACAGAAGATACAGAAACTCAAATAAGTCTAGCACACGTGCTATTGGATTGTGAGAAGAAAATGAGGAGGACGAGACATATGAAAAAAGATAATGGCTGGGTTTTCCCAACGGACTGCTCCTCGTACATAGGAATCAACACTGGGCAGAAGACATCAGACACGCCAGAACACGTCCTGTGCCGTTCTATGGATGTCCAGTTCAGAAACTGACAAAACTCACCTTTGGTTACGGAAGTCCAGATAGTGATAATAGTTGGAGTAGGCAGTGACTTAACGGAAACGTGGCGAGCATCCGGATTTCTATAAATATTCCATTTCCTGATTTGTAGGCTGGTCACATTTAACACATGTGGTCTGCCAGCCATCCAACCCTACAGGTAAAATACTTTTTGACGAGTGGGTGATACTTCAATAAAATATTTAAAAAGGTATAGGGTCTCCTAGAATGGACAAGAGAAAGCTGGAGAAGTAAAGAGGGAGAGTAGCAGGACAGGTAAGACTATGGATAAATATAATGTAACACAGACAATACCCATCAATAATCGAGTAAGATACCCAGTTTACTTGACTGAAGCCCGGGACGTCTGAATAGCTGTTTGATGGCTCATATTTCAAAGATAATGAACCATTATTTACCAAAACCTAACTGCCTGCAAAAGTCCTCTGCCAAAACAGTATGAAAACTAGAAATAAGCCAAAAACGATTACTGTCTCTGCTTGGAATCTCCGGCTGCCTTTCCCTTCAGCTGGACAAATCCTCTAAGTTGTTCCTCGTGGCTTGCATCGAGCCCAAGTTCACTATAGAAGGACTTTAGATTTTGCCATTTAGTATTTGGATTTGTCATATGATTATATCCTCGGATAAAATTTCATTCCATCGGCACCAGCAAAGCACAAATATCCCATCCCGCCCCGTGGATGACAACATTTGTGTCTGAAAGCTGAACTTAGTTCTTGGAGAATGGTCCTACCAATGCCCAGGTGATTTACTGATTTCACTTTTAGATAAATCCAAACTCTAGATTTCAGAGAAAGTATTCAGGCCAAAATTTAAGTAATGCTAGAGCATGGAAAAAATTTTTAAAATTCTTCCTTACCCTTAAAGATAGTTTATAAAAAATACAGAAGAGCTAAAACTTTACTGAGAGGAACTCATATTTAGATGTATAGTTATACTTTTCTGTAAGAATTTAATATTATGTTACTGGATGCTTTTATAAAATGATTATCACAGTCTAAAAAAGGTTGACATAAAACATATCCAAATTAAATTTCTCCGCTTTAGGAAACATTTAATTAATTCAGAATATTTAGAAATATATTATCTATTATGCATCTTTCTATTACAATTCTTTGAAGTAAATACAGTGTGTCCATAAAGTCATGGTGCACTTTTGACTGGTCACAGGAAAGCAACAAAAGACAGTAGAAATGTGAAATCTGCACCAAATAAAAGGAAAACTCCCAGTTTCATACCTATTCAGTGCAGTTCGATGTGGGCTCACACATAGATTTTTTAGGGCTCCTTAGGTAGCTATCTTGTATAGCCTCTACAGACTCGTCACTGACTGATGGCCTACCAGAACGGGGGTTTCTCCACCAAACTGCCGGTTTTCTTCAACTGCTTATTCCACCGAATAATGTTATTCCTATGTGGTGGTGCTTCGTTAAAACGCGCCGATATTCACGCTGCACTTTGGTCATGGATTCAAATTTAGTGAGCCACAGAACACACTGAACTTTCCTCTGTACCGTCCACATCTCGACTGGCTTGGCCGTGGGCTACTCCGCTGTAGACACGGTGTTACGTCATCATCTGCGCATGCGCGCATGCTGCCACATCATCCTACAGAAACTGGGAGAGTTTTCCTTTTATTTGGTGCAGATTTCAGATTTTTATCGTCTTTTGTTGCTTTCCTGTGACCGGTCAAAAGTGCACCATGACTTTACGGAAACACTGTCTATACATTATAACTCTTACGTATATGAAGACAGGGTACTGGAACTGGCGGGGGAACCCTGTTAAGTATATAACTGTCTAACCACTATGCTGTACACCTGAGACTAACACAAAATATTGACTATAAACCGTAATTGAAAAATAAATTTAAGAGAGAAACATGCATCTACACCTAGCTAAAAGGTGACTGGAGTAAAAGGTTTCATATGGAAACACGTTTGCGTCATTATAAACCCAAATGCATTTAACCGATGAGAAATAAGGAATGCACTTTTTAAAAACACTGGAAGATATATTCGTGAGAACAGCCTAAATACTTCTGTTTTTGTTTTCCTCTTGCACCAGTGAATACTGTTGAGACACTAAGCTCCCTGCTTAGGCAGCACGGTCCACTGCGCAGATGAGAGAGGCAGAGCCCTCCTTCACGTGAGAGGGAGAGTCCAACAGAGTTCATCTGCAACAGCATAGGGCTCGCTGCCAGTCAGAGAGGGTTGCCAGGCCTCCTGCCATCTCATTCGCTGTCTCCCGGTGACAGTCCAATCTCTTGCCATGGGAACCAACATGACCCCGCCCCCTTGCCTGGCTGATGCACGCGGCCAGTTTTCAATCCCTGTTGCCCCAGGTTGAAAGGAATGGCTATGACTGTTGTTGGGTATGGTTATTCACAAGCGAGTTTTTCCAGCCCGCTTCCAATGCACGGGCTTTTACACGCCCCATAATTATATGTATCATGATTATATAATATCTTAGTCTTTTACATTCCCATTGCCAGAAAAAGTGATGATGATCAATGAATATGGGGAAACAGAATAAATAGCTTAGCTGTGTAAAAAATGATGAGACTTTGAGGAACTAGACAACACATCGAGATTATTTTACAATAAAGAAAATTTATGAGGCACCTGGAACTTTGAAAATTTGATGGATAAGAAGTTTGAGCCTCTCTTCCACATTTATTTTTTAAAAATTGTCTAGATTAACATTTATCCGTGTAAGTATTATCACTGTCTACCTTTCCACTAAAAAGTGAGCTTCATGAGGAATTCTGTCTTTCCCCAGTGTCTAGAATAGTGGGCGGTGCATAGTAATACTCATGAGCTATTGGTTTGCTTAAATTGTGAATAAGTAAAATTCTAGTACCAATTTCTTGCTTTACACATGATAAAAATATAAAACACCCAATTATGCAGATAGCTGAACCAAAACCCTAGGTCTTGCCCTGGCCGGTTGGCTCAGCGTGTTGGCCAGGAGTGTGAAAGTCCCAGGTTCGATTCCCAGCCAGGGCACACAGGAGAGGCACTCATCAGCTTCTCCACCCTTCCCCCTCTCCTTTCTCTCTGTCTCTCTCTTCTCCTGCAGCCAAGGCTCCATTGGAGCAAAACTGGCCCCGGGCGCTGAAGATGGCTCCATGGCCTCTGCCTCAGGCGCTAGAATGGCTCTGGTTGCAACAGAGCAACACCCCAGATGGGCAGAGCATCGCCCCCTGGTGGGCATGCCAGGTGGATCCCGGTCGGGTGCATGTGGGAGTCTGTCTCTCTGCCTCCCCACTTTTCACTTCGGAAAAATACAAGAAGAGAACAAAAAAAGTAGGTCTCTCTGTTCCCAGATTACCTTTATTTGGTGAGTGAACTCAGTGTCACTTTACACACTGTTACTGCTGCAGCTATTTGGGCATATGAAAGATTTGCTAGGAAAATACATTTTGTTTTAAAGATTTTACTTATTGATTTTAGAGAGGAGAGAGCGAGAGAGCGAGAGAGCGAGACAGAGAGAGAGAGAGAGAGAGAGAGAGATGTGCAAAGGAGCAGGAAGTATCAACTTGTAGTAGTTGCTTCTTGAATATGCCTTGACCGGGCAAGCCCAGGGTTTCAAACTGGTAACTTTAGCATTCCATGTCAACACTATCTACTATGCCACCACAGGTCAGGCAGAAAATAAATTTTAATAGACAAAGGTGCAGAAATATTTGGAGTTAACTAATGAGCTGAGTGACCAACATAAACATACTAAATAATGAGCCAGGGTCTTGAAGAGAACCCTATGCTCCTCCAGCCTAAAAAACCAGGAAAGCAGACTTCCTGCAGTAAATAATTTAACGTGTTAATACTTTTCCTCCATTCGTATTTCCCATAAGGTTTTTACAGAACGTTGTTTAATTCATAATAGGAAAATATATTCAAGTTAAAAGTAGTCTTCTATGCAATCTAAGAAAAGATGCTACCATTCCAATTCTTTCTGGCAATAGCTGAAACTGACCATAGGTCATCTGCCTCCTTTATCTTCAGTTTCATGAAATGAATAGTTATTTTTAATTTGATGAAATATCTCAAGAATGCACGTCCAAGAAACCTGCTTATGATCTACCAATAGCCCTGGTTTTTTTTTTTAAGCCTGGGAACATATTTAAAACATAACGTTATAGGCCTCCAGTGTAGAAAAATAATAATAATTGACCAGACTCCACCGCTCTCTCACACTGTAAGAATGTAAAACGTTATTCCCCCCCTAGCGAGGCAGCGTGCAAGACCATTGCGTGCTAAACATGCAAGGTCACAAAATGCCCAAATCCTCACGAGTGCAAATCCTGTTGCCGCGTGTGGATGTCTGTAAGAGAGGGCCGGGGAGAAAAAATAGTCTCGGCCAAGAATCTTTCAAGAATTTTGAAACAATTCTCTATCCTTAAATTCAAGAGAAGCAAACAAAACAAGAGTGCCCATCCAGCAGCATAACTAATCTCCATACAGTATCGTAATGTCCTTTGTAATGAGATTTCACAGGCATAACTATTTTATCTAACACCTGTCTTCCTACGGCCGTGATGCACATGGCTCATGAATATTTCATCCGCTGCAAGATTGAATGAGGTAAGCGATGGAACCCGCTTGAAAGACCGCTCTGCACACAGCACGATTCCAACATTAGCTGCTCTCGTTTTTTGTTTTTATATTAACAGTGTCTCCTAGGAATCCGCAAGTTGAATGGGGAAGATGCCCTTTATATCATTAATAACAACATGGATGGCGCCCGCAGTCAATTCTTCATAAAGGTTAGCCTTGTGATTGCCATTTTTCTTAGTATGTCCATTTGAAATAGGACGCTGAGGCCGAGTCTTGCTTAACGTGGCACAAATATTAAACTGAAGGGTCGCCGCCCAAACCCGTATCATTAACATCTAGTCCACACACTGTTCTCCTTCTGACGCTTTCTCCCAACACGTCCGTTCTTCAATGCGCTTTTGAAGTCCTAGAGTTTACACCTGGTATTCCAGACACGGAGGAGGAGAGTTTGCAAGGTGCTCCCATTGGACTTTCAATCAGTCATATAAAAGTACAGCTTGCTGTCTGCCCTGTGCTAGACGTGGTGCTAGGTGCTGTCGTTCACCAGCCAATCAAAGAACAAACTTTCTCAAGGATGCCAATAGTGTGATGGTTGGTTGACAACAGTCATCTGTCCTGTGACAGAGATGGACAGGGGCCTAAGAACTTCCCATCAGGACAACTGGTCTGGCCAAGGAGGTCAGAGAGTACTTCCCCACAGAACTGAAGACAGGAAGTTAGCTAGGCAAAGGCAGACTAGGGCAGGGCAAGCAGACCGGAGAGAAGAAAACGGCCTACGGAAGGGGAAAACCTTCCCTTTAAAAAGTTCTTTTTTAGCCTTACCAGGTGGTGGTGTAGTGGATAAAGTGTCAGACTGGGATGCGGAGGACCTAGGTTCAAAACTCCGAGGTGGCCAGCTTGAGCGTGGGCTCATCTGGTTTGAGCAAGGCTCACCAGCTTGAGCCCAAGGCCGCTGGCTTAAGCAAGGGGTCACTCAGTCTGCTGTAGTCCCCCGTTCAAGGCACATATGAGAAAGCAATCAATGAACAACTAAGGATACTAAGGAGCTGCAATGAAGAATTGATGCTTCTCATCTCTCTCCCTTCCTGTCTGTCTGTCCCTCTCTCTGACTCTCTTTCTCTCTGTCTCTGTCAAAAATCAAAAACAAAACCTGTTTTAAGGCAGGCATGGCTATTCCACATAGAATGGAGGAAATGCGGTAGCTGTAGGGTCTGAAGACGTACTCAGATGACACACCGTGCAAGGCTGTGCAGAAATGTGCAGTGTTCTGGTCTTCATTCGAACAGCTATGGAAAGCTAAAACCAGGATCCAATGGGACCGGAGTGAGAGAAATCCAATCTGCAGTTCAGAAGCATGACTCTGGCTTCCATGTTTTCCACTGGAAATAGGGGAGAAGACCAATCCAAACCTACTGCATACCCCTGGGAGCTCACGGTCACGTGGACAAGTACGGCTGGGAATGGAATCGAAAAGAAATGGGCAAATCCATCTGCCACAATGAGAAGGTGTCATATGAGCTGAGGAAGAGGAGAGTCACAGTTATAACCCTCCTGTCTCCTTGTAATAACTAGAGCCACACCCCTGTAATAACTAGAGCCACACCCATGAATGAGGCCCTGTCTCCTTGTAATAACTAGAGCCACACCCCTGTAATAACTAGAGCCACACCCCTGTAATAACTAGAGCCACACCCATGAATGAGACTGCCCGGGGCATGGATTCATGTGAAAAGAGAAGAGAGCCCACATTGGAGCCTCAAAGAAATGTTGAATCTCACAGCTCGCTGGAGGAAGATGAGCTTGCAAGGAAGACAGACGACAGCCAGAGAGGTAGGAAGAACTGCATGCCGGGAAAGGTAGAGCTTCCAGACAGAGAGGATGTTTAATTGTGTCAAATGCTCAATGGATTGAATGGTACAGAAGCCACAGAAAGGGCTGGTTCAGTGACAGGATGCGGGGAGGATGGGAGGAGAGAGGGGGAGCCATGCAGACAAAGAGGGCAGCACAGTCGTCACGGGAAGACCACTTTCTTGAAAAACTTGCATAAATCAAGACTGCTCTAACACAAGATAGATTCTGACAAAGGATGGTGAGTATTTCTGTCAACATCAAAGGTGGTACTGACACATGACTATAACATAATAATATGTCCCACCCATTTTATTGACAAATAACATTGTATTAATTTAAGGGATACAACATAATGACTTGAGATGTGTATATATTGCAAAATGATTTCCGCAATAAATTTGTGAAT
This sequence comes from Saccopteryx leptura, assembly GCF_036850995.1. Taxonomy (NCBI): domain Eukaryota; kingdom Metazoa; phylum Chordata; class Mammalia; order Chiroptera; family Emballonuridae; genus Saccopteryx; species Saccopteryx leptura. The sequence continues at coordinate 74,757,041 of NC_089513.1, forward strand.
ATCCATCACACCTCACATAGTTACAATTCTTTTTTCCTTGTGAGGAGAGCTTTTAAGAGCTACCCTCTTAGTCACGGCGGAGTTTACAGCTCACTCCACTCGCCAACTCTGGATGATATCGATTCTGTATTAATATTTCATCTGCAGGGATTTGCAAACATTGTACACACTCAGGTATGTCCATAATAAGTCCTACCACACCATTTAAAATGGCACGTTTTGGATTTACACACAATGCCACAGAACTGTGAGCCAGAGCTTTCGGAGGAGACAGAGAGGAAGGCATCTTTCTGTAAAATGATCACGTGTTAACAATAAACGTATGTGATCAGCTCCGTCCACATGGCTCGATAATCTAGACTTTGGAGTTCACCTGACTGCCTCCTTCTCTCGGATCAATGTTTGCAGCCCATAAAGTTGTCAGTCTGACAGGGAACCTGTAGCAACTTTTTGTGTATAATCAATTCCGGGCCCGTTGTAAATAATGACTAAATGCTTAGTACCTAAGTGCTTGCTGGGTAAGGGGAGGGCGACCGTACCTTATTTAACAGCGAAATTGAGGGAAGTTATAAGACTGCTCCAGAACAGCTTTGCAAAAGTAAAACACGTTGAGGTTGGGCTTATTTAAATATACCACATGGTCCAACTGGAGAGTCTTCCTTAAAATTACAATTGAAAAGGAGAAAGAAAGGAAAAATAAAAGGACTAACACCGAGTTCATTTAGGAAAATGGCTCTTGATTATTTGAGATCACGTGGCCAACACTGAAATTCTGTTCTTTGTGGATTTGTTTTCTACAGTTAATAAGTAAGCCACTTTTCATGTACGTGTAAGTTTCTATCCTATTTTAATTTTCAAGCCTATTTTAATACTTGTAGAAACCATTTTTTGAATACTTACACTGTGGTATACACACACACACACACACACACACACAAGTGTATATTCTCATACATCACTGAGATACAGAAATTATTTCTATCACCAATGAGAAAACTTGAGGCTAACAGAGCCAAGCAAAACGCCCACAGCCACATAGTAAGTGGCAAGGCTAGCAGAGGTGTCAGTTGACCCAAACTTTGTCTCATCCCAAAGCCTCCCCCTACAGAGCCGGTCTAGTGCGTGTCTAGTGCCCTGGTATGTGGTCTAGGACTAACTGAAGCCGGATGGGGGCAGGAGGCCAAGGAGAAACAGCAAAAGGAAAATGACATGAAAGAGTAGAACCTGTCCTCTTTCTGGGATGCCCAACCCCCACCCCACAATACCTGCCTTCACTTCCGGTAGAGTTTCCACAAACACGGCCCCAGGAAGTCACCCTAAGTGTATGATGAAAACAAGCTCAAGTTCCAAAAGACCTTTCTCATTGGGCTCCCCAGGGTGCAGGGAGCCTGAGTCTATGAATCAGAATCAGGCCCATCCATTGTCACATTAATATGTAAAAGAGGTCCTGGGCAGAGAAATTGTTGAGCACTAATAGTGAGAAATGCCATGGCAAGTTATTCAAGAAACTTCAAAGGGGCTTTATCTCAGGAGAACAAGTTACTGAAATTGATTCTATCTTAACAAGACATTATCTCTAATGGAAACAGAAATCTTCTACTTTCTGATCTAAGTCCCAATATGCAGAACAAGCATAAAAACTTCACAAGAATTACAGATTAGGCAAATTACCAATCGCTGAAACAATCTAATAATATGGAAATGCAGAACCACCGGGGAGAACTTCCCCATATTTTGGAAAGTGAATCACTCAAAATAAATTTATCGGTTATAAACCGAAGATAAATATCAGAGAAAGAGAAGTGATCTGTGTTCTCCCATGACTAATCACCCGGGACTATCATTTCCTCTCATTTTAATATATGCAATCATCATTACCTAAATTTTTTTGAAGTTAAAAAAAAAATTCCTTTAGACAAATTAAGTTGATTTTCAAGTGTATATAGTAAGACAGCCACCGTGAGAGGGAAAATGGCAGGCTTTCAACCCTGGTACTAGGAACACGGAAATACGTGTAATTATGTTAAGACAACTTTTTGCCATTTTAACATAAGCAAAAACAGAGCTAACTAATGAATCCAGAGAATTATCACCTACAAAACCCCCACATACACTTTAAAAACGTAAATTATGTCATTTTAATATTTGTTATTCTTCTCTTCTGAGCTAGGCACGGTCTTCGGCCACATCTAGACTATTTAGAAGATGTGGGTAAACAAAGCAGTCAAATTGCCCTACGCCCGTGAAGCTTCCATTGCTAACTGGGAGACAGACAATAAACAGAGAAAGAAGTTATATGGCAGGTCAACGGGTAATGAGTGCTAAGGACAAAATAAGTACAGAACAGAGTAGAAGATCCGGCTCATCGTCCCAATGCCCAGACTATCAGATTCTGATCTATGGACCCAGAGGAAGTACCCACACAGAGGCAGCTCGCTTCCGTAGACCTTGCCGTGAACAACGCATGCGGGTTTGCTCCAGCAGCTGGGCGTGCTTGGCTTCTCACGCTTCCACGTGAAGCGCCCTTTCCAGATCTTCTTGTCCCCGGTTCTCCTACACCGGTGTCAGGCTCACTTCCCATTGCCAAACTCGAATCCCCTGACGTCCTCAGAGCTCCGCCTCCTCGACAGCACGTGTCCCCAGAGCTCCGCCTCCTCAACGGCACACTCCCCCACACCATTCCTTCATAGCATGACTGGACTGTTCTTTCCCAGCCCAAACCGCGATGACAGTCTCGGTTCACAGCGTCAACGACGTCCCGCTGCCCTCAGGATGAAGTCCTGATTTTGAAAACTGATTGCCAGACCCTCATGATCTGACCTCTACCCTCTTCGAATAGGCTTCTCTCTCTCAGATCTAAACAGAGAGCATTTCTACCCTTCCCTCCAATGCTCATCCCCAGGTCTTCAAGCCTACCTTCTTCCCCTTCCCTCACTTTTCATCTAATACATTTCTTATTCTTCAAGACCTCAAAGGAAAGGTCACTTTCTTAGATAAACCCTCGCAGGGCCAATATTCCTGGCCGGGTCTTCCTACCATAAAGATCACCGTGTCCCATGACGCCCATTCCGGAACCTCTCAGCCTGCTTTAATGATCCGTCTTCCTCACTCAACAACAAGCTCCAAACACAATAACCACATCTGCTTTGTTCCCTGCTGTATCCTCACTGCCCACATGATTCCTAGCATGTAATAAATACTTCATCACCACTGTGAAATGAGCAGATGGTTGAGTGAATAAATCAGAGATATATAAGCCTTATATTTCTGTAGAAAAAAAGAATTAGCACAAACTTGGGAGGATTAAAACTGCACACATGCATTGTGTTAGAGTTTTGGGGGGCTTAAGTAATGGCCTCCCCGGGTCCAGAGCTCTCTCCCACACAGCTACCACCAGGGTGGTGGCCAGGGCCGCCCCCTCCGCAGGAAGTCTGGCTGGGAAGTAAAAGCTGCTGAGATCACGTGGTTGTGGCAAGAGTCTGGTCCCTGTGGGGTGTTGGACTGACAGGCCCAGCTCCTCGCGGGCTGCCGGCCAGAAACCAACCTCGATTCCTCGCCCGGCGGAAGCTCTCCATAGCTCTTCTTCATCAAAGCCAGCAGAGAGTTTTATACCAAGACAAAGCAAGAATCTTCTGGGACCTAAAACAGAAGTGGTATGCCCTCAACATTGAGTTCTCGTATTGGTTAGCAGCAAGTTACCGGAAGGGAATTCCACAGGCCACAAATACCAGGAGGTGGGGATTACTGGAAACCAGCACCATCTGCCTACCATAGCAGGCGTGTTCAAAGACCTGTGCTGGAACACCGACGATGAGTTAGTTGCTCCTGGTTGTAAGTGCACAGGAGTGGCTCAGGTTACCCTCGAACTTCTGTGACAAGCTGGTTAGGAGACACACTTTATGAACTGAGGTTGCCTTACACAGGTCTTCTGGCCACCTTGTCTAAATGGTATTTAAAATAGATGAGCAGTAATAATTAGCAGTAGAAAAGATTCTAGTGAATGCTAGTAGGTACTATGAAAAAGAGAACAAAAGGTAGAACTTAGGGAGTGTTACCGTTGACAGTAACACTCATTCAGAATGCCTGTCAGTTGACAATAACACTCATTCAAAATGCCTGTCAGTTGACAACAACACTCATTCAGAATGCCTGTCAGTTGACAATAACACTCATTCAGAATGCCTGTCAGTTGCAGGTCGGCTGTGGCTGTATTTGAGGTTCCAGCTTTGCTCCGAGGGTCTTTTGTGCCGGGATCCAGACAACGAACGTTCCATCCCTGAGACAGTGGAATGCACCAGAAGCACCGTCGGAAACAGGATGCCCGTGTAAAGCATCTGCTGACAACTGGAACACTGTTACTTCCATCGGCATTCTGAACATGGGTGGGAAGTACACCTCACCTATGGAAGCCCCGGGAGTCACCTGTCACTTCTGGGGGCACAGAATAGACATGACTGATTGGGAACAATGACACAATCAGCCAGAACAATAATTTGTCCCAATATCTTCATGTTATAGTTATAGGTAAGAAAACTGAGGCTCAGATCGGTTTTCAGGACTTGCCCAAGTTTATATAGTGAATTAATGGCAGGAACTAAGCCCGAAACTCAAGTCTCTCCTTTCCTTGTTCATTGTTTCAACGAAGTGTTATCTCACTTTTCTATGCATCACCAGCTCTCCAACGAGAAGCTGAAGTACCAGAAATGCATGGGGCTGGAGTCGGAGATCACAGTCTAATGAGGAGATAGGTAGGTATGTAAAAAGAAAGTCACATGTTAAATCTCCTTTAAGGAGAACGCTTCACACTGGAGATCATTTGAGCTATGTATGAACCAATCGATAGAAACGCGCCCAATAATTAAGACAGTGCTGACCAATCAATAGAAATGTGCCTAGTAGTTAAGACAGCCTGGTGTGAGCATTTCACGGAGAAAGGACAGTGGATGCAAAAACACAGAGGCAGTGATAAGCATGAAAAGAGAATTTTAGGGGGGTGATGGTGTCAATGGAGTACATGAGAGGTCCTCACAATGCTCCCAGATTATACAGATTTATATAAAGGTTTTCCTGTCTCTGGTCTTTGGAGACTAGTCAGACGCCTGTTGACTTTGTTAAAGTAAATAGATGAATAGTACCAAACGGGGGGGGGGGGGGGGGGGGGGGAAGGATGTTAAAAGAATGACATAGGCCATTGATTTTTTTTTGTTTTAGTGACAAACTCAAGCTCTATTTTTATTTCTACTTTAAGATTTTTAATTCTGTATAAGAGTTTGCCTAAAAGTCCATGATCAACCAAAAATATGAGGGGGGTAGGGAAATCCACACATTTCAGAGATATAAACATGTGAGCACACAGCATTAAGGGTCACAGAGCAGAGATGTGTGTTATCCATTGCAGAAAGGGGCTCTAGTGTTAGATGCAGGGAGTGTAGGTCATTCCTAGAAGGTGGGGGAGGGGCGAGTGGGACGAGATGGCGTATCCTCGCTGGAATGTGCCGTGTCTCACCCAGAGCTACTTTGGAATGCAGAGTTCCCAGATCTACCACTTTTGACAAAAATTACATGTGAAATCAAGAAAGCAGCCATCCATTTAAGCAGTAATTGACTTTTGCCTGTGGAGCTAACCAAGCCAAAGTTACCTGATGCTGTTGTAGACATTTTTGTCAGAAAAAAAAAAAAATCACCTAGTGTAATGGAACATCTCAAAGGTCTCTCTTTATATATATATATAAATATATATATAAATATATATATTTATTTATATATATGTATGTGTATATATATATATGTATGTGTGTGTATATATATATATATATATATGCAGAACTCCATTTCTCATTCCCAATGTCAAGGGTTGAGGAAGGTTTGTGTTACAGCGGAAATCTGAACTTGCATGTCTTTTGCAAATGACAGTGTCTTATAGCGTCAAGTACCAAATCATCCATGAAAAGGAGAGGAAGCTGACATTTATTTAGTGGGTTTTTTGTTTGTTTGTTTTTTTGTATTTGTTTTGTTTTGTTTTTTGTATCAAGCTTTCTCCAAGTGTCCACCCCTTGAATCCTTCCTGTGAAATAAACCTTATCTTCCTTGTTTAACCAATACAAACACTGAGGTTCAAAAGCGTTCACTGTCTCGGTTAGCCAGGAACGAGGTTAAGGGAAGATTTCCGATGTCAAAAGCCACGCTCTCTCCTTCCCACTGAGCGAGCACATCCCCGAGCTGGAGGGAGAGGGAGCTTCGCCCTGAGAGCATGCAGCTGCTTCCTAACGAGAGCGGCCGCCCCCGCAGCTTGCCCCAGATGGGCCAGGGTTAGCACCAGCTCTCCTGCCTCCCAGGAAACCCCCTCAGTCCTGGGCTAACATGGATGGTGGTCACCTCAACGTGCTGTCCTCAAACTCACATTGGGACATAGGAAGTAGAGCAAATCAACACAGAAGGCAGAGCCCCCCCACAAGTACAAGGGGCATCAGTGGGTGCCAGAGAGATGGGGGGGGGGGGCATGGATGAAGTCGAGTTGCCTTTTCCTAACACAAGTTATCAGCATTCCCTGGTTCTCTGTGCTCTGTTCACCTGTCACCTTCACTGCACCTGGCAAAACCGCTTATACAAGCAACAAGACATGGGAAACACCTTGAATAGGCCCATCAGTGCTTTGGACCAATGCAGGGCATGAACTATCATTGCGCCATCACGTGACTATGAGGCTGCTGCTCGAAGAGGGTTTGGAGACGGTGTCAGCCTTCCATTCAAGCGGGCCGGGCAGCCCCCTCACTCAGGCCCACCTCCTGGCTGACTGAGAAGGCTCTGGCTTAGGCAGCGTGACATCGGAAACTCTGGACAGGCCTTCAGCTCCTGGTATCAGTATTCCCTGCCTACAGCGTGCCCGCGAGGCCCCCGTCACTAGGACGCTCTGGGACCCCGCCCTGCCTACAGCGTGCCCGCGAGGCCCCCGTCACTAGGACGCTCTGGGACCCCGCCCTGCCTACAGCGTGCCCGCGAGGCCCCTGTCAGTGGGACACTCTGGGACCCTGCCCTGCCTGCAGCGTGCCCACGAGGCCCCCGTCACTAGGACGCTCTGGGGACCCTGCCCTGCCTACAGCATGCCCACGAGCCCCCACCCCCACCCCGTCACTAGGACGCTCTAGGACCCCGCCCTGCCTACAGCGTGCCTGCGAGGCCACTGTCACGAGGACGCTCTGGGACCCCGCCACCGTCACGAGGACACTCTGGGACCCCGCCACCGTCACTAGGACGCTCTAGGACCCCGCCCCGCCTACAGCGTGCCCGCGAGGCCCCCCGTCACGAGGACGCTCTGGGACCCCGCCCTGCCTACAGCGTGCCCGCGAGGCCCCCCCCGTCACGAGGACACTCTGGGACCCCGCCACCGTCACGAGGACACTCTGGGACCCCGCCACCGTCACTAGGACGCTCTGGGACCCCGCCACCGTCACTAGGACACTCTGGGACCCCGCCACCGTCACTAGGACGCTCTGGGACCCCGCCCCGCCTACAGCGTGCCCGCGAGGGCCCCGTCAGTGGGACTCTCCGGGACGGGAGGAGGCAGGCACTCTGGGAGGCAGTGCAGGAGCCTCTCCAGCAACCTGGCAGTCGGCCAGCCTGTCCTTTGCTACAAACACAGCAAATGTGCTTCTCCAGCAGTTTCTGCAAAGGTGAGCTCAGAGCCAGAGAGTCAAGAGTATTACAGATTCATTTGTTCTGTAAGGTTTTTGGTCTAAGCTCATTTAAAATTTTAAGGCCCTGTTTGACAGAAAAAAAAAAAAAAATCACTCCAACCAGAAAATACGCTTTTTCTTTTAAAACAGCTTTAACAGAGCGGGTCCGGTCTCTGGAGACGCGATAGCTGTTTCCGCTGTTTCCGTCAAAGGTCTGTGTTGCTACAGGACCTAGTTTACCAGCCTCGGCTAACCTCGGCTGGCCGGGCCCCGCGCTACACAACGATTATCTTGATCCTTGGCGAGGGTTAAAGCCTCTTTGTGTAACTAAAAGAACACTTACATCCTAGCTAATGAGGATATTTTGCAAATCTCAAGTTGAAGGTTTGGCCTTATAAAGAGACTAAAGCCAAAGCTGTAAGAGAGAATTACAAAGACAACTTTGTAGCAATAATCTGCACCGCCCAGTTCATTATGAGAACACTCTTTAATATGAAGAACCCGGCTGACCAGGCAGGGGCACAGTGAAGAGAGCGTCAGACTGGGATACGGAGGACCCAGGTTTGAGACCCCGAGGTCGCCAGCTTGAGTGCGGGCTCATCTGGTTTGAGCAAAGCTCACCAGCTTGGACCCAAAGTTGCTGGCTTGAGCAAGGGGTTACTTGGTCTGCTGTAGTCCCCCGGTCAAGGCACATATGAGAAAGCAATCAATGAACAACTAAAGTGCCACAATGAAAAACTGATAATTGATGCTTCTCATCTCTCTCCATTCCTGTCTGTCCCTTTCTCTGACTCTCACTGTGTCTTAAAAAAAAAAATATATATATATATATATATATATATATATATATATATATATATATATATATATATATATATATGGAGAACCCATCGCGGGCATGGCTGTCTGTGGCGCTTGACCACAGATGCACAAATTTCGCTTCTGTCACCACACAGGATCGTGAATGCTCTGGTTCCCATCTAAACTCAAGAAAACATGCCCCGTAGACAGCCACCCCATTTCCCACAGCAAAAGTAGGAAAGAATACTGACAGATGCACTTCCAAAGTACGTGAATAACCTTAAGTAAAAAAAAATAAATACACTTAAAGAAAAATATAAAAAGCTAGAGTCAGGTAAGACTTGGAGAATCACACTGGAGACGGACATAATAAAGCTCTCAGAGGCTTCGTTAAAATACTCAAACAACTAAGAACCACAAAACTGACCTCAGAATCTTAAGACTATTCCTTGGGCACACATTTAGAAAACATTCGTATGAATCAAACATCCATCATATTTGTCTTAAGAGAAATCAGATAGAGAGTCACTTTGGTTATTAACTCATGTCTGATGTATGAGTGTGGCAGGTGTCCCTGGACAACTGTAAAATTAATCAAGACTTCCGGTTGTCCTGGAATATACTGCCTCACATTCTAGGTCCATGATCTTCCAGGGTGGAAGCCATGCCCCAGCCCCCTGCAGCGGGAGCACGTTGGCACTGCGCACCTGTGAGACCCTGCAGTTCCAGACTACGGTCACCAAGTGAGTACCATCACCGAGACAGCCACCGTCATCAAGCAAGTCGTCATCTTTTTTGCTGGTGGAAGTTCTTGGCTTCTGATCGTTAAAAAGAAAAAAGAAAGAAAGGAAGGGAGAGAGGGAGGGAGGGAGGGAGGGAGAGAAAGAAACATCTGTGCAGTGCAGTAAAGCAAAGCACAATAAAAACCAGGTATGCCCGTAATGGCTTACCACAGAGTCTCATTAACACTTCCAGATAAATGAAACCTGTTTTCTTCTGCTCTGTGAAACTGAGTTACAGTAATGTGCTGTGGAACGCTGGGAAACTACAAGCATCGAAGCCATCAAGGGCAGATTTGGTGAACTTGGGGCCACCCAGAAAAGGAGCAGCACTTCCAAGACCAAGGGGCCCCACATCAGGCATCTTTCCCCAGAGCCCGAGGAGGAAAATACCACCTCACCCCCCCACCCAGAGACACACCTTGATAGAACCGTGGTTGAGGACGAAAGAGTAACACTCACTTCATGGTCTAGCTGAGCTTTACAAGGCCTTTCACTAAACCTCATTTTCTTCAAATAGATATAATTCTAACCTGCAGTTCATCAGAAGATACAATAAGGTACACGAGAACAGGGTACAGATCTGTATTCTTTAGGTGCTAAACAATTCTGTGACTGAGTTAGAAAAGGGGCACCCCTGTTAAAAAATCACCAGGCAGGGAGAAAAACTTCTGTGACTCATATCACATTCCACTCATAGTTTTTAAAACTCATTTATCAAAAGAGGTAGAATTCTTATATATTACTACTGGCCCTCTGAGGAACTATGCTTCTATAAACCGATATATTAAAATGATTAAATTCCAAAACTTGCTCCAAGAAAATAGAATAGGAAGTGACTCATAGTAAGTATTTTCTCACCCACAGTGGATCAGCTTCCTTCAAAATATACTTTGGGCCTGTGTTGGCACAGTCCGAACATAAGAGGCCAGTCAGTGTGATGACTCCAGGGTGATTCAATCAATCAGCTCCGTGGCACTACCCGCGAGAGCCGCTTGGAAACAAATACTCAAATGACAGTTCTGGAGTCACAGGTAAATAAGTCTTTTAAAATAAATAGTTCAGCCTGACTGGGCGGTGGTGCAGTGGATAGAACGTTGGACTGGGATGTGGAGGACCCGGGTTCAAGACCCCGAGGTCGCCAGCTTGAGCGCGGGCTTATCTGGTTTGAGCAAAGCTCACCAGCTTGAGCCCAAGGTCACTGGCTTGAGCAAGGGGTCACTTGGTCTGCTGGAGCCTCATGGTCAAGGCACATATGAGAAAGCAATCAATGAACAACTAAGGTGCCACAACGAAGAATTGATGCTTCTCACATCTCTCCCTTCCTGTCTGTCTGTCCCTATCTATCCCTCTCTCTGACTCTCTCTCTGTCATGGTAAAAATAAATAAATAAATAGTTTAGTAAACAAGAGAAAAATATGACAAATAATTATTTGTGTTTTTAATGAAGTCAAAAATTTCATAATAGGTTTTTTTTTTTTACATTTGCAAATAATGTTCAAGAAAATTTTACTATCTTGTTCATTTTAAATTGAGCATATGACAAGATGTCTAAAATCAGAAAGCTTTCAAGTTTTTCCAGATCAGTGCAAATTTATTGAGAACTTGCTCCATTATTAGAACAATACTAGACAAGGGTTACTATAATAATTAATAAACAAGCTCTCTTTGGGAAATTATTCTTTGGTAACACAGCAAACTTTCAAGTCCAGTACAATAGCTTTGATGCCTGAGTCATTTCACAAATATTCGACCTATAAAGAGAAAATGGGCATACAAGTGATAGAATATATGTTTACCTCCTCTTTCTGTCGGCCGATTTTTCTACATCCCAGGATACAGAATTTATCAATTTGTCATAAATCTAGAGTGTTCTATTTTGCAATGCACAAAAGACAAAATTTCAGACTTAGGTTTTGGGTTTAACCTCCATTTTATGACTCTTTCCACAAGCTTTGCTTTCTGAGGGCAAAAAAAAAAACACCTTCTATTTCCATTCGTTCCAATGACGCAGGGTACCAGCTGGACTGCTGGTAGTTTTTAAAGCCAACAGCCTCCCTTCCTTCTCGGAGGCCCTGCTTGCATATAGCCCAGTCTTATTTCACCTTTCCTGCACAGCCCAGGATGCAACACGCTGGCCTGGCGGGAACACTGCTGGCAACAGTAACTGAATGAATCAAATCGGAATCCTTAACCAGTTCAGGTCCAGCAAAGAGATGACATTTAAGAATAACTGTTTCTCCTCTGCAGCTATATTAGCTGCGGTACTTTCTTTTGGCAACAGGTAAAAGGACTCTGGAGACGTTGTCCTGAATATTTAAGCAGCATCTGGCTGAGAAACAGTTGCTGAGGATGTCTGTTTTGTTCTTTGTTGTTGTTGTTGTTTTTTCCTTTTTCAATTACAGACTCTCTTTTTTTAATAGTGGAATTAGACTCCCCCCCCCCCATCAAACCTGTCTAAAATATGGCGAGCAAGTAAGACCTCAACCAGACGCTCGTTTCGGTGGTTAAGAATCAGGGTGAAATGGATTCTCGTTTAGAAAATTCATAACCAAGTGAAACAGACTACAGCCACAGTCATCCCCAGGGAGCTTTTGGGGCACGAAGCCCATCTATAGTCTCTCACAGGACCTGGGGACTCAGTCCCCTCCTGGGAATGAGAAGATATTAAAACTTCATACCATATGCGCAATAGAAACACGGTGTCTAGTTTCCTTTTACTTCCCTTTCTAATGTATCTTCCTTTATTAAAGTGCATCTAAAAATCTCACAAAAGGAAGCCAAGGTAAATAGACAGAAATCAAGTCCTGACAAACATTCTTGCCGTGAAGGTGGAGTATGTCGGTGTGAAAGGCAGAAGAACATGTGAGCTCAGTAAACCAGGGAGGAGGAGGGACCCAAACAGTCCTCTAGAAGAGAGATGGGTCCAGCGGACCACGCACTGGGTTTTAAGGACAGGAGCCACACTCTGCTCCCTTCCAAGTTACACACATGAAGGGGTGGGCTTGCCTGGGGATCAGACGAGATAGAATCAAACTCCTCTGCAACGCCCGAATTCAAACTTCACTGTGGAAATTTCACAAGTCAGGTGACCTTCGTTTGCAAGATTGAATTAAACCTGGAAGGGGCATTACTCCTCTTTTTAAAAATAGAGATGTATTTGTTTAATAGAAAAAAGAAAAACCTTGGTTCTATGAGACAAAGGTTACTGTCCTAATAAGGAGTCTTTCTAGGTTAGAAACATAGTCACTCCTATGGTTAATGTATAGTTACTCTATACATCATCCCCCTACCTATACTTCTTAGTGAACATAGCCCACAGTTGGTATTATTTAAATGTATAGTCATCATCTACATCATTCTACATATATCCCTTAGCTTAGAGGACAAGATAAGGTAGAAGACAGGGCTCCTGTTCATTCTTTGCTGCTTTCTGTTATGGGTCTGGGGCTCATTAGGAAAGTTATGACCCTGACCAGCTGCTGGCAGGGGAGAAAGCAGATTCAGGCCAAGAAGACACCTTCTCCAGGGTCTGAGTTTCCAGAAACCCAGACCCCTTCCTGCCAGGTGCAGGATGAATCAGAAATTTGCACAGGTATTTCTTATTGATTTTGAACAGCCATGCATATACACCAAAAAGTTTAGATCTTTATCCGTCACCTGTGTATGGCTTATGACTTTTGCTAAACAAAACGTTATTAAAAATGCATGTATGTGGCTGTTTTTCTGTTTTCTTAGACTTCTGCATTGTTTTGTAGTCTCCCCTGGGAAAGTCCCAAAATACACCTGTGTTTGCTGCCTGTCTTCCTCACCGCTGGGCCTAACTAACCTCCTCCCCTCCGATAGCACCGACAGGCCATATCTCACCTGTGTGACTTCAATCAGGCTGCTACCCCTTAACCAGAACATTCCCCCCACCCCATTCCAGTTGGTTAGCCCTCCACACCCGGAAAGGTCCCACTAACTCTCATTTCCTCTGGGAAGACTTTCTTTATTCCCTCAAAAGATCTTGCTTTGCACCCAAGTCCTCACTGAAAAACTGTGGACAGATTCTGGAACTTGAAGCAAAATGATTGTAACAAAACTAGCATTACCACAGGCTAATTGCTAGAAGCTAGTTAAGTTCCTGAGGCATCTCATCAGTGTGAGGAAGCAGATGTCATTTGAAGACCTGCTGAATTCCGCAACTCCAGGAGCTTAGTGACCCAGGTCCTATCTACCACCCCTGTGGGACGGTGCATCGCTCAGCAAGAGAGCTGTCCCTCGGTAGCCACGCACCTGAACCCTCGACACAATTTCTGCAGCCTAAAGGAGATCAAGAGATAGCTGACAAATCGATCAATAAGTTAACAAAATGAAGAGTTTCTAGGGTTACCCAAATACCAGCTTGGCCAGAGGGTTAGACTTTCTGGGACAATGAAGAAGGTGATCCATTTCAAGCCCCACAGGAGGGGAGTCTGATAGCCCATCCCAGATAGTTTCATATACAATCTCTGGTGCTCACGCTTTTCCTTTATTATAATTTTCAACTGAAACATGGTGCAAGAATTGAAGCTTAAATCCGCCAGGACCTCGGCGAATCTCTTATTATATTTCTCTGAAAAAGATTGCTTTGTGCTTGATGCTTGCATATGAAAACGGTTCTATTTTTTTTCTGCCCTCCTCACTGGAGTCCCTGAAGCATTTCTAGAAATACCTAGATAAACTTAATTTATCAGAGATACCAAAGGGGATTTTAACATATTAAAAGAAAAGCACAAGTGAAGATTCCCAACGTCCACACTATGGAGAAATTACTGTTGTATGAGAGATAGAAGACATTTCAGATGGGAAAGTTCTCTTCTAGAAATTCGGGCTTTTATAGACGCAAAATGATTTCGAAAAGCAAAAGAGAACACCGTAACTTTTTCATTCAGTGGCTCTCATCGTGGCCTCCATGATCATGTGTAACTGAACCTTTCTTCCTGTATCTCTTAAGTCTCTAAGAAACAATTTTATCCAAATACACACGTCATAGCACTAATAACAACAACAGCAATAACCGCAGACACTTACCTTGGACTCGGCACGTCCCAAATTCTGCTTTTGCAGGATACGTGTATAACTTGGCCTCAAACATATATATCTATATTCATACATCTATGCATGATACACATAAACATACAGATATTCATTTAAACAGAAACCAACTCTATGAGGTACATACCATTGCTGTCTTCTTTCTTGATTGAAGAGAAGATGAGCCCCAGATGCTTAAGGGTCCTGTTGTAGGGCCCACAGCTGAATGCTGGCGGGGTGGGCTATGAACCCAGGCAGCCCAGCGGCACGGTCTGTCGACTGACGGCCCCCACCCCACCCCATCCCATCCTATTACTCCCCTCCCCTCCCCACCTCTCCACTCCTCTCCCCTTCTTACTCCCCTCCCCTCCCCACCTCTCCACTCCTCTCCCCTTCTCACTCCCCTCCCCTCCCCTTCCCCTCAACCCCTCAATGCTCTCATCACCCAAAGTGTGTGGACTATAGCCACAGACACAGCTGGGTTTAAATCTGCTCACAGCCTTAATCACGGAAACCTGTTATCTGCAACAAAGAGTTTGGCTCAATTGACTTAATTAAGCGGGACCACAGGCAGATAGATCCCTTATTCAAAACTTCATAAAATTAAATTTTGAACTTTAGGACCCTGTGGGGGGGTTGGCAGGACACTGGGCTGCGGGGCTGCGGCCTTGGGCCCAGGCACAGGAGGCGGTCAGCAAACGCTCGCCTAATATCCCGTTTCCAGTGGCTTCCTCTCCCGCCCTTTGCCCCTGGTCTCCCCTCAACCGGAAAGGCCGCTGAAGCTCCTTACAGTAGATGACAGATTGTTACATAAGCTGACCGGGCAGCAGATGTCACCTCCACCTGCCCAGCTGTTCCCCAGACACGTTCCCTCGCCCTCTGGGTCTCACAGCCAATGTCACCTCCACCTGCCCAGCTGTTCCCCAGACACGTTCCCTCGCCCTCTGGGTCTCACAGCCATCAAAAAGAGGCCCAAATAGACCCAGAATCCAGCTGGGAACCAGGCCCAGAGGCCGAGCCCACAGGGAACGGGGCACCAGGCCAGCAGGGAGGCCCTGCGCTAACAAGCCACAGACGCGCAGGACAAGGTGACAGCTGTGCTGCCGCCACTGAGGAGAGCTCAGAAGTGCCATATGCTGCTCGACCCCCATTCTTACCAATGGCAACATAGCCACGTTCCTCCGACCCCTGCCCCCCCCCCCAGTACAGAAACCCGGAAAACCATCCCAGAAACGATGCTGACCGTCTCGGGCCACACAGCTCTGACCCTGGGACTCGGGCTCAGTGGACCGCACTTGACCGCACAGAACAGGAGCGGGCTGGGCGGCACCGGCACTCCCTCCGGGCCAGGACCGGCACCCCCCTCCCTGCTGCCCCCACCCCCGCACCTGTGACGCCACACAAAACTGACACCCTGCAGCACGCACATCGTGACACGCGGAGCCGCAGGCGGAACGGCTAACGTAAGGAAAAGCACCCGAAGCAAAGACGAGCCCGGGGGGCCCTACCTTTCCTGACAGAGGGCACGGAGGACACCTGCGGCCCGGGCCATGGGGGCACCTGCGCGGTCCCACGGAGGCGTACCGGCCGCAGGTAGAGGCTGCGGGGCGCACTTGGTGGCTGCGGGTGTGCGGGGAGCAGTGGCACAGGCCACACGGGGGCGCCGGGACAGGCCGGGGCGATGCACAAAGCACCGAGCGCCCCTCTCCCCACAGGGAGCCTCGCGTGTGCGATCCGGGAGCTTTATGCGGGCGGGGCGGGCTCCTGGGATGAGAACCACCTGGGTGGGCATCGCAGGTGCGGGCGGTTCCCCATCCCAGACTCGTCTGCAAGGCGTCTGGCTGGCGCCACCAACCAAGCAAAGCCCAGTCCTTGTTGACGCCTCCCCAGCTCCCCGGTTCTATGACATCTCAGCCCAGAGGCCCAGACAGCTGCAGGGACAGGACCGTGGCCCAAAGCCGGTGTGGGGCGGCAGGCGTGAGGCCAGCAGAGGGTGGGAACTGCGCATGCACAGGCTGCAAGTTCTGGCACCTTCTGGAACGTGGAAGGCCGGGGGCAGAGATGCGCTGGGGTCCTGGTCGGCCAGGGTCCAGGGCGCAGCTACCAGAGCACGCCGCCCCACTGCCCTGGGGTTAATTGTCCCTTCCAGCAGCAGCAGCGAAGTCTCTAGACTCCGTCCCCGGAAAGCGTGGCTGTCTGTTCCACGGGCCTTTCTCCTGCAGAACAGCTCAGGGCATTGCTCTGCCCTGACCTCGTCCATTGCCAGCTCCCTGCTCTGGGGCCGGCTTCTTCGGTGGAACCTCTCCATTGGAAAGCTTTTCCACACCACGGGGACATCGGCCAACCGGCTGGAGCCACAAGCGCAGCCTTGGCTTGGAGAGGGGTGTTCAGGAGGGCAAACAGGCCGCCGCTGGAGCCCAGGGGGTGCGCTGACTGCCTTCAGGCGCGTGGAGGGGAGCAAGGGCAGGCCCGGGTGGGGGTCAGGGAGGGGACTGGCTGGGACGCAGAAGCATCCAGGGTGGCCTTCACGTCCCTCGCGTGTCATGCAGGGCTGCGGCGGCAGCGGCCCACTCACCAGACAGCTGCGACGGAAGTGAGCCCTCCAAGAGAGCCTCGGCGGATGGCGAGGGACCCCAGGGCTCAGCGGGTGCGACGGGCCAGTGTCCCCAGGGCTCGGCGAATACACCCGAGAACACAGAAGTGCCTTTACAGGACCAGCTGCCAGCAAGTAAGTGGACAGTGAAGGAGTTTAGGACACTAGATTCTTGACCCATCCACCTGCCGGAAAATGAAAACTTTCTTTTTTTTTTTTTTTTTTTTGTATTTTTCTGAAGCTGGAAACGGGGAGAGACAGTCAGACAGACTCCCACACGCGCCCGACCAGGATCCACCCGGCACGCCCACCAGGGGGCGACACTCTGCCCACCAGGGGGCGATGCTGAAAACTTTCTATTCAAGAACGAGCGAGTGGTTGAGGTGGACAGAGGTCACGAGAATTCCGAAAAGATATTGACAACCAAAGAAAAGGAGCCCTTGCTTGGAAGGCTTAGCAGATGGTGTGGGAGGATGGTTCCGAGGAACGGCCGGGCGGAACCCGGAGCTGGGCCTCGCGGGCCTTATCGCCACCATCCCACAGACTCAGGATCAGCGCCTTTGCTGCACCGCACGGAAAACACCGGCACGCGTGTCGATCTCCCCACCTGCACGGTCGCAGGCAAGAGTTCCTTCTGGGTCAACTCTCCTTCCCCAACATCCTGTGCAGCGCTGGTCACGGAACAGGTTCTGAATAAATGTTAGAATTCAGGGGTCCCCAAACTACGGCCGGCGGGCCACATGCGGCCCCCTGAGGCCATTTATCCGGCCCCCGCTGCACTTCCGGAAGGGAAGGGGCACCTCTTTCACTGGTGGTCAGTGAGAGGAGCATAGTTCCCATTGAAATACTGGTCAGTTGGTTGATTTAAATGTACTTGTTCTTTATTTTAAATATTGTACAATATTTGTTCCCGTTTTTTTTTTTTTACTTTAAAATAAGATCTGTGCAGTGTGCATAGGGATTTGTTCATAGTTTTTTTTATAGTCTGGCCCTCCAATGGTCTGAGGGACAGTGAACTGGCCCCCTGTGTAAAAAGTTTGAGGACCCCTGTGTTAGATGAATGAACAAACAGTATTTCAATAGACATCAAACTATAGTAATGGCTATAGGAAAAGAAAACAGTAAAAAAAAAAAAAAAGAAACAAAGATGACACTGTTAAGAAAGGCTTACTGATTTGCATTTTTTTTTTTTTAAATGACAAGGTTTAAAATGGTGAGAAACCAGAGCAAAATTGCATTGGAGATGACAGTGCTGCTTTCCCTGCCTGACAAGATCCTTCCTGTCCTTCCTCCCTTTAGGAATTTCCGCAAAGGAACCGAATTCCAAGAAAGCAATGTGGGAAAAGACGGAGGGAGCTTTAGCAAGGAAGGCTTCCTTCGGTGGACCGAGACCCAGCTCAGGGTAGAAGGTGTAACCCCCTTGCTGTGTAACCACGCAGGGTGATGACCACACTGGATATCTTGAATGTGACATCAACAGTCACAATCCTTCCAGCTGATGTAAAACTCGGATCTAAGCGGCTAAAACTTCAGAACTGAAATAAAGAAGCAAAAATGACCAAAGTCCATGATCCTGCAAGCTCAGCTTCCTCCCTCTGGTAAGAACGTGATCACGTGTTATTCTGTGGTTCTATTCAATGTGTTTGTCTCTGCCGAAGCCCTGAATTCTCTGCCACAGACCAAATGTTCTGATTTGCTTCTCCTGGCTTCTTCACGGCAACTGAAAAAATAAAACAATTGACTTTTCCTTACGTACCGGAGTAGTAGCCTGATTATGGAGACAAGCTCCCTGAATGACCAGAATACAGAATACTTTGCCCAGTGCCAGGTGTGAGGGTCAGGGCAGGGCAGCAGGGGTGTAAGAACGCGTCATCTGTCTGTGTTCTATTTCCTACCGTTTCGTTTCTGGTATGGCTGCCCATTCCTTGCTGAAGAAACAAAAATTTCTTTCAAGTCTTTCCTTCCTCCACGGCGGAGGCATGCAGGCTGACAGTTCGATATGATTGTAGAGCACTGTTCTCTGAACTCACGAGCCATCACACCCCGGTGTGCACGGAGGGAGCAGATCCGAGGAAGAGGGAGAGGGAGTTTCGCCATCAGCAGGGAGTATGGTGGACTGGGCCCCAGACAGTGGTCCAGCCTCCAGCGGTCCCTATCAGTTCAGCACACCACGTGAAATCAAATGTCATTGGTGTTTGTTTGTTTGTTTGTTTTTGCACCATGATATCGACAAGGTTGGGAAGCACTACCTTGGAGATCACTCAGTCTAACCAACTCAAAAAGAAATGCTTGCTACCACCATCCTGGCACAGGGTCATTTGAGTTCTAGGTGCATGTTTTCCGTGACAGATTTTGCAACACTTCATAAAACAACAGCTCTTTCTGCTGGATCTTCCAGAGAAAGGGATTTAAAAAACAACCCTTGTGACTCCTGTAAATTGATGCAAATCCTGGCATTTGAAGCTACGGTGGTTAAAACCTCCCTGAACACTTTTGGATGTGGAGATACAGACGTTACGTCAACTTCTGTAAGGGCATACATTTTCAATTCCCCCAAGAGTTTCTAAAACGACAAGCACCTTCCCCAATTTAGCAATAATACCATTTACATGAAAATGATTCTCCTTAAAATGCAGGGTCAGTCCTGAATAGGAGACATAATGGGACCAAAGCTGATGAAAATGTATTATTTCCTCAATTTTTATTTAATCGGGAATGGACAGATCTTCTTTTACTGTTCTTAGCAAATTCACTGTATTTTTTGGTTTGTTTGCATTGAATTTGTGATCAATGGAAAAACCTCAGGATATTTTTAATAAAACTGCTATAGAATCAAATATTCATCCTGTACTTACTCATTCTTTTAATTAATAAACATTTTTATAGAAATGTTAGGTTCACAGCAAAACTGAGCAGAAAATACAGAGTTCCCGTACAGCCTCTCTCTCTCAACACATGGGCGATGTCCCCCATTACTGCTATCCACACCAGAGCGGCGCGGTTTTTTAACAAGGACACACCTGCATTAACACATCGTCATTGCCCGAAGCCCACAGTTTACATTAGGGTCCACTCTTGATGTTGTACATTCTGAGCTTTGACAGATGTTTAATAGACATGTATCCACCACTGTACTGTTGTATGAAAGAGTCTCCCTGACCCGGAAGTCCTCTGACCCGGAAGTCCTCTGACCCGGAAGTCCTCTGACCCGGAAGTCTACCTGTCCGCCCCTCCCACATCCCTACCTGACCTGGAAGTCCTCTGTGCTCTACCTGTCCGCCCCTCCCACACCCCTAACCTCAGCCAACCACTGATCTTCCTTCTGTCCCCGGGTTCTGCCATTCTAGACTGTCATATAGTTGGAGTGACAGGGTATGCAGTCCTTCCAGGTTGTTTTTTTTTCACTTAATAACACACATCTAAAATCCCTCCTGTTCTTCTTCTCCGTGACCAAGGAGGTTTATTCCAGGGATGCAAGACTGATTCGGTATTTGAAAAATCAATGTAATCCATGAGATTGACAGACTAAAGGAGAAAATTCACATGATCACATCAATTGATACCTTCAAAGCATTTGACAAAATTCAATACTCATTCATGATAAAAAAAAACAAACAGAAAAACAGAAAAACAAAAAACACCTAGGAAAAATGGGGGGGGGGTCTCTCTTGTTAAAGAGAACTTCAAAAAAAAAAGACCTTAAGCTAACATTATACTAAATAGTAAAAGACTGGACTCTTTGTAATCCGGCCAGCTGATGACAAGGATGTCCCTTCTTGTCACTTCTGTCCAGTGATGAACTGCAGCTTCTGACCAGGGACATTACCCACCTGAACTTCCCCCACAACCCAGCTTTAATGAGGTCTACTGACAAATACACTTGTATATAGTTAAGGTCTACAACATGATAATTTGACATGTACACACCGTGAAATAATGACCACAATCAGGTAGATCAACACAGCTATCACCTCAGTAGTTACCGTGTGTATGATGAGAACAGGTACGATCTAGTCTCAGCAAATTTCAACTTCGCGATGTGGTGCTACCAACTGCAGTCACCACGTTGTACGTTAGCTCCTTAGAACACGTTCATCTTGTACAGAGAGTCTGTACCCTTAGATCGACCTTTCCCCCTCTCCCCAGAACTTAGCCCCCCTCCCCACTGTCCTACCCTCTGTTTCTATGAGTCTGACTTTATAAAGACTCATTTTGTTCAACACAGAGTAAGTGCTGGCGAGGATGTGGAGAAAAGGGAACCCTCCTGCACTGCTGGTGGGAATGCAGACTGGTGCAGCCACTGTGGAAAACAGTATGGAGATTCCTCAAGAAATTAAAAATCAGACTGCCTTTTGACCCAGTTATTTGCCTATTTGACCCAGTCATTATTTATTGTGGTATAATTAAAAAAAACAAAGTCAGATAAAATCATACTCATTTTATTTATTAAGCAATATTAGCTTACCATAACGAACCAACCTGAAAACAGGTGAAATACATTAAAGACTAACTAACGGGTGTTCCTGGGTGATTAGAAACGCTCTTTCAAGTAGTATTTCAAGGACACAGCGGCCTTCCACCGGATGGCTCCGCCATCTTCAACATGAGGCGTCGGGAGCTGTCGTGTTCCCTGTACAAAGTTGGTGAAAGGTGAAAAAACAAGTGAAGAGGGCATTTAAAGACCCTAAAAGGAAATCGCAAAACTGGCGAAAGTAACTGCTAAATGGAAAAGCACCTGCCAGCAACAGCTCCATGTCATGGGAACAGGGACACAGTTCTGAGGAAGCCTGCATCTTTCCTAAAATAGTCCACCCCTCTGACCATCTTTTTCTGAGTCAAACTCTCCCTGTGGGAGGCCGTCCAACGCCCATGCAGGAACCACCCAGACCAATGTTCAGAACACCTGGTAGAAGGCGACCTCCTTCACCAAGTCAAGCGGCCCCTCGTGGTCCTGGGAACTAACAGATCAGCTCCCTCACATACATTCTCATTCTCTCTCTCTCTCTCTCTCTCTCTCTCTCCCTGCCTTCCTCTCTCCCTCCCTCTTTCCCCTCCCCACCCCTTACAAGTTATTAGAACTAACGCGTTCTAATCATTTCTACTAGGCTGTCACTAGTAGCCAGTCATTACTTCTTAACTTCAAAATGTGCTTCTTTACTTTTGCCCAACAGCAAAGAAAATATATTTTCTTAGCCAGGTAATCGAATTCAAGGCAATTGAATAATTTCAAAATGATTACTGAAAACACCCACCTCCACAGTCAAGGAAGCTTTGAGATATGGGAACAACCAAGACAGCACATCTATTACAGGCTTTGGGTAAGAAGGGAAGAGCTCACTCCTTAATTGTCCCCAATAAACGGCTTATTGTTGGACAGCTTGAAAGGGCTACTTACAGAAGTCTGCCGCAGTAACACTGCACATGCTTTACAGTTGGATTGTGAATCTGATCGGCCTTCTGTTTGTTATCTTCTTTCCTCAAATCTTCTTGGTGTTTAGTCTCTGCTATCAATAAACCTTGACTGGCTTTGAACGTGAACAAGATATGTTTCTGGATGTAAATGTCTTCCATGACAATGCATTACTTTGGACTCAAAGTTTTTATTTTCCTTGGGGGGGTGGAGGGGACGTGTCTTCAATTTGTTCTGTTGGGCACTTTGCTAAGTGTTGGGAACGTAGCCACAAGTGAGACATAGCCTTCACCCTAAAAAAAAAAGAAAGAAAGAAAGAAAAAAAAAACACGATATGTGGAAAAAAAGTCTTAAAGCAAATACAATAAACTCTGAGATATGCACCCATGAAGGCACGAAGGAGGTAAGAGGGTAAGAATCAATTCAACCTGGCAAACCAAGACCATTTTGTAAGACAGACAGCACCAGGGCTTGACGGCTCTGTACCAGTAACTCACCTCTGGGCAGCTCTTATCCGCAAGCAATGTGATGCGTATCTCATTTATCCTTAAGGGGGAAAAAAAAACCTCTGAGTTCTGTATTGTCATTATTATTACACTAACATGAGTGATTTGACAAGGCCCTTAAGAACATGAAGCGTTAGGATTAAAGTTCATCTCTGAAGGGGCAGTCAAGTTTAGGAAGAGAGGGGGCTTTGTCATCCGGTTCACCTGTCTTTGAAATACTGCCCTGCCCCTGTGATGGGAGAAAATTATTTATCCTTGCTGAGCCGTAGCTTCTTGATCTGCACCGCTAGGTTATCTTCACATCAGGATGACTGCACTTTTTTTTTTTTTTTTTTTTTCATTTTTCTGAAGCTGGAAACAGGGAAAGACAGTCGGACAGACTCCCGCATGCGCCCGACTGGGATCCACCTGGCATGCCCACCAGGGGCGACGCTCTGCCCACCAGGGGGCGATGCTCTGCCCATCCTGGGTGTTGCCATGTTGCGACCAGAGCCACTCTAGCGCCTGAGGCAGAGGCCACAGAGCCATCCCCAGCGCCCGGGCCATCTTTGCTCCAATGGAGCCTTGGCTGCAGGAGGGGAAGAGAGAGACAGAGAGGAAGGTGCAGTGGAGGGGTGGAGAAGCAAATGGGTGCTTCTCCTGTGTGCCCTGGCCGAGAATTGAACCCGGGTCCTCCGCACGGTAGGCCGATGCTCTACCGCTGAGCCAACTGGCCAGGGCTGACTGTGCACTTTCTATGAGAGAAAAAACATAGGGGGAAAAAATATGTGTGTGAGTGTATGTGTGTGACATGTCTAACCCTGTGTTGAGGAAATAGGGTACCCAACTCACCAGTGTTTTCTTTTCTTCATCTGATGCGGGGATAGGGTGATTAAATGGTTGAACAACGTTCTAGAAGAATAACCAAAGCAGTGATGTGGAAGATGGACTGAAATACCAAGAAGCCCAAGAAATGTATGACAGTTAGGAGGGCTTTGCAATAGTCGATCCAAAAGAGGGTGAATTCGGCAATAGCAGCCGGGATAAAAAAGAGGGAAGAATTATGAGGATCGTTCGAAAGCGGCATTGCCCTGATGATTGGTGACTGTCAGGAGGAGGGATGGGGGACAGGATAACTGGACAATGGATAATGTGGGGTGCTGGAGTAGGGTGTTGCCCGGATCTGAGAGAGGGGACACAGGTGGGTGAGAGGGATCGAAGGCGGACGCTCTACTCTTTCAGGCACGGTGTTTTTGGAATGCTCGCTGGGAAGAGATGTCCAGGTAGGCAGTTGCAGGAGTCAAAGGTCTAGAGCTCAAGGAAGATGTCAATATTGTTTATTTAGATTTTAAAATCAAGACCTACATGAGAGTGAAGGCATGCTAAAAAATGAGATTGACCAGGCAGAACCGGCAGACCAATGCAGAAAAAGGCAAAGATGGAACAAACAAACAAACAACAACAAACAACAGAGAAAGAATAACATGTAAGGGTCAGGCCAGGAGGTGGGGTGGGAGAAACCCAAACATGACTGGTCAGACGTTTGGACGAAAGAAATGGACATGACGTAGAGACCAAGGGAAGAGACTTAGGAGGGAGGGTCACATATAAACGACCGCAGAAAAGATAATCAACGTCGGGACTCCTGGGAGGTCACCAGTCAAGTTTGACAGCTGCAGTGGATTCGATGCGAAGACATTTACTGGGCAGAAAAAGAGGTAAGGAGTCTACAGAAGATATGAAACAGGTGTAAGGACAGGTGCCGGACATAGTAAGGTATGTTCCGTGAATATTAAGAGGGCCATCTTCCGCTTACCTCATTTGTGTGCGAAGGAGGAAAAGGCACCCCACTGAGCAGACACAACCTCCAAAGCCGAAGCGTGCAGCTGGCAAGAGGACCGGCTGCCTTTCCGCTCCTGTACCCTGTACCCTTCTGCGTTTGTGCGGCACACAGACTGCAGCCGCTTGCAGCAGCTGGGGGGCGAACAGTCCCACTTAATTGAAATGCAGCGGACAGAGGGGACGGCACTGAGACATAAGTATGGGAACACGTCTTAGGGAGAACACTGCAAAGAGCCTCAAAAGACAGTTGAGACCCTTGGACTCGATTCATGGGCCAACGGGGAACCATCCACGTCTGTGAGGCTCACTTAAGGAAGACAGAACTGGCAGGAGAGACAGGCGGGCGGTGGGCGGACTCCGGAGAAAGCTATGGTCACTGTGCGGCTTCGCGCACAGATTCCTTTTCTCTGTGAGCTGACTTCAGACATTTAGAATGCAGTCCAGAGAATACAAAGCCGGGGGAAAAGCACAGTGTTTATCTGTAAAGCTTTGGTTTCCAAAATGTAGAAGGAATCCATTCCTCCAGGAACGGAGAGAGACAGTCTCTGCTCCACTTGGTGGTGTGCCTGAGCGTGTCCTGCGTTTTGACCTCTCCGAGGATGGTGAATGCTTTGGATGACGACTGGGCATCTCCCCGAGGCCCTCCTTGTGGCTCCTGCTCCTCGTAGAAAAGCTGGGTCCTAGGCAGCCAGAGCTTTAAAAGTTCAGTCAACCCACCTATTTGGCCTCAGGTGGGGTATCTCCCCTGCTGATGTTTATGAAATGACTCCTTCCTGACTTGTGATTACTTGATTGTATTTGATACAGCAGTTATTCTGGTGAGGAATCCAAAAAAGCAAGATAAAGAGGAAAAAAAAACTGAGCAGAGGAATGGGAAGATAATGGGAAAAAGAAGAGATAAACGAGTTTGAGTAAGGTCAGAATTATTGAGTGTTCACTGTGCATTGTGCTCCTTAGGAGCAAAGAGGGGACACGGTATATACAATCCTCCTAACAATCCTGACATCGATGTCAGCATCCGACAGGTGAGAAATCTGGACCCTTTAGTGATCTGACTTGCCCGATGACACTGACAACTGATTCACAATCAGTGACAAAGAGGAAATCTTAAAAGCAGCCAGAGAACAAGGACATGTGACCGGAGAGGGACAGACCTCAGGATTATATCAGAGTTCCCATCACAGAGGATACAAGTTGAGAAGACAGGAAAGCAACATTTTAAAGAACTGGGGGTAAAAATGCCATCTATCTTTAATGCTATCCCCCAGTGAACATACCTGGAAAACATGGAGGCAAAACGAAAATATTTTCAAACACACAAAAGCTGAAAGAATTCATCACCGGCAGACTGAAACTACAAGAATTGTTAAAGATAGTATTTTAGGGAGAAAAAAAAAATCCTCCATGTTTTTATGAATGAGCAATTTCAGGATAGGGAAGAAAGGGTCAACTAGAGAGCCACATTTCCTATGAGAATTGTCACATTTCCTGTTCGGTAAGAGTCAGGGGCAGGGCGAGTCCATAAAACAATAAAACAAGGTAAAAGGTGATTAATGGACAGCATAAAATCTGTTAAAGACTTTAACACTTCCTAACTGTGTGATTTCCGGCAAGTAACAATATTTTTGTGCTTCAGTTTTCTAGCAAGTTGGAGATATTGATAGTATCTATCTTTAAGGGTTGTTGCAAAGATTAAGTGGCGGTGTGTGTGTGTACGTCAGCCAGAAAAATGACCAGCCTAATAAAATCACTAAAAGTGCTTGCTATTATTTATGGTTACATATTTCTGTAGTAAAAGAGAAAAACATGGATGAGAAAGGTATACACAGAACAACCAATAAAAAGAATCAGAGCAAAAAAGCAGAAGACTGCTGCAGATGGAATGCCCCGATGATGAAGTGTGTGAAGAGGAAGGGAATGGAGCCAGCTATCCAATCTTCCCAGCCTTGTGAGAAAGCGAGAAGAATTCTGACAAGAGAGAGAGAAGGGATGCTCTTCCTCCACCAGCTCCAGGTGATGGAGAGACTAACTGAAGGAAAGAATCTATTCAACTGCGCTTAACCTTTTGGTCACACGGCAGGTCAGCCCCAGGGACTGTGGACCAGTGAGGATCAAGAGCCCCCTCTTTGGGGATGGCTGGGTATGAAATCACGCCTGGAGCATTGTTTCGAGGTTGAGGGACCGACTACTGCCAGCAAGAAATTTTTCATTTACAAACCAAAAATACAGACACATGGAAAATGGAACAAGGACTAGCACTGAGTCTTTACAGTTTAGAAAGAAGAGGGGAAGGAGGAAAAGGAGTTGAGGCAAAATATTACAGGAGGAATAAAACCTTCAGAGGAGGCAGAGAAGCAGCAGCCAGAATCATGGGGGGAACAGAAATGGATGACGTCTGGGAAGCCAAAGGGAGGGAAAGTTTCAAATACGACAAAGGGACGGGGGACCAACTATGCCAGATGCTATGGAAATGGCAAAAATTATAAACCAAGTAGGAAGTATTAATCCGTGAAGAGAGAAGCAATGACACAGACAGTGTTAGAAGAGAAACAGAGACTGATGTTAGGGGGCCTATGTTTATTCAGTTAATACAGGGGGAGTCCACCTTTTTATACCTCCCGCCCACTTCTGTGTCTCTGTTAGGAGTAAAATTTTCTAACCGCCTACCGGTTCCACAGAAATGGTGATTTATAAAGTAGGGAAGTAACTTTACTTTATAAAATTTATAAAGCAGAGTTACAGCAAGTGAAAGTATATAATAATAATTACTTACCAAGTATTTTATGTCAGATTTTTGCTAAGTTTGGCAGAATAAATCTTTTTTTTTTTTTTTTTTCATTTTTCTGAAGCTGGAAACAGGGAGAGACAGTCAGACAGACTCCCGCATGCGCCTGACCGGGATCCACCCGGCACGCCCACCATGGGGTGACGCTCTGCCCACCAGGGGGCGATGCTCTGCCCATCCTGGGCGTCGCCATGTTGCGACCAGAGCCACTCTAGCGCCTGGGGCAGAGGCCACAGAGCCATCCCCAGCGCCCGGGCCATCTTTGCTCCAATGGAGCCTTGGCTGCGGGAGGGGAAGAGAGAGACAGAGAGGAAAGCGCGGCGGAGGGGTGGAGAAGCAAATGGGCGCTTCTCCTGTGTGCCCTGGCCAGGAATCGAACCCGGGTCCTCCGCACGCTAGGCCGACGCTCTACCGCTGAGCCAACCGGCCAGGGCCAGAATAAATCTTTATAAAACAACTTACTATAGTTAAATCTATCTCTTTATTTATACTTTGGTTGCTCTGCTACCGCCCACCATGAAAGCTGGAACACCCACTAGTGGGCAATAGGGACCAGGTTGACTACCACTGACTTAATACGTATTTATGGAGCAGACACTGCAAACAGTATTAGGAAGGTAAAAGTAAAGAGAAATAAGAAGTCCCCGCCCCGAGAAACTTATTCTAAGCAGATTGAGAGTAAAATAATCAGTCATTTAACGCAGAGCAGAAGTGCAATGGTAGGTGGGTCAGAATTCTGAAGAATTGGAGGTTTTATGAAAGTAAGAGGACAGAGGGGAGAGGCGGAGAATAAGGCATGCCTAGCCAAGGGGAAACTCATCCCCAACGTGCTGAGCCAGGAAAGAGCCCAGTGTTCTGGGGAACAGAGATATGTTCAGTTCTGAGATAGCCCTGACCCGGAGAACAAGGACCCGTATGTGTAAATCATATGTATGTTCAAGTCGTATTATAAGAATCCCCATGCCAAACCCTGAAACCTGCATTTCCTTTGGTATCAGTGGTGTCCACCAGCGGTCTGTTCCCAGGAATGATTCTGTGGGGCAGGGACATCCCTTACAGCAAGCCGCAGGATGGGCTGCTGTGGACAGCAGTTAGTAGCAGGCACACCTGGTAAGATTTCGTCATAGTTACCTCAAGAAGAAGTCATGAAAGCTTCCCTGAACTTAATACGTATTTATGGAAACTAATTGAAGGAAAGAATCAAATGAACTGGTAGCAAAAGGACAGGGAAGAAAGGGCCAACTAGAGCCAC
Organism: Saccopteryx leptura; assembly: GCF_036850995.1. Classification (NCBI taxonomy): domain Eukaryota; kingdom Metazoa; phylum Chordata; class Mammalia; order Chiroptera; family Emballonuridae; genus Saccopteryx; species Saccopteryx leptura. Next base: position 74,785,719 of record NC_089513.1, read on the forward strand.
CTTTCCTATGAGAATTGTCACATTTCTGGTCCAGTAAGAGTCAGGGGCAGGGGGAGTCCATAAAACAAGGTAAAAGGTGATTCTCCCATTAAAGACCAGGGGACACTGAGACAATCCAGATGTTCACGAATGGAACTGGGGAGATAATATTTTGAAACAATAAGCATGCCTCTCTCCTTCGCTCCAACCCCAGTGAGGGAATTCTACACTACCCCATGCAAAGAGTTAGCTTCTTGTTCCCAAATAGAATTCTGAAATACACAGTATGAAGTTTCTGATGGCAAACCTTTAAAATCGTGAGACCCTAAACTGCGAGGCTCAAAAGCAAGCCTTATGAAGGACATAAGGTTTAAGCCTCAAATAATTAATGTAGGGGACCTGGGTGTAGTCCCAGCTCATTGTTTCCGCCCAGCAGAGAGAGAGAGTATGGTTTTCTTGTGCTGGTGAAGAGGAAAAGAGATATGAAACTATGTGGGACTCAGAGAAGGACACCCCCTGCCTCTACACTAGATTGAAGGCTTTGGGGGGAGGAAGGGTGAAGTGAAGACAATAAATCACCCAGATTGGGCATTTATGAGCAGTGAAGAGCTAAAGACCTATGCCAGGTTAGTTTAGCATTAGCAGAATACAAATGAAGTCATCAATCTTCCCTGTCTGCCGATTGACAGGAAAGAGCATCAGAAAATGTCCCTGTCTACATTGGGAAGGGCTCAGAAATTAATGACAAAGGGCCAAGCGATCTATTTTGAGTTATAAGCGGCTAGAGCGCGATCTGTCTGGGTGGGTACCGGAGACCAAATAGAAATACAGCCATTCTCAGCAGGTGCCCACTAGGACAGGCGCCGATGAGCAGGAACCAACATTAACGAGGCAACAAAGCAGACGTCAGCAAGAACGGGCAGAGAGCAGAGAGAGTCCGCCACCCCTCCTACCGAACACATCTCTTTATGCTCCTGACCCAAAAGCAATCTCAGGCGACTCGAAATCGGCTGAAACCCACCTGAAATTTTCTGCCACTAGACAGTAAATGTGATTACAGAAAAATAAAGATCTATTTTGGCTTATAGAATTTCATTAAGTAATGGAAATGGGGCTTCCACCTAAGAAGAAAAGCGTGGGCCAGAGATCCCAGCTTGGGCTCCGTCATCAGACCGGTGGTAGGTACACTGATGTCCTGCAAGTGGGTAAGGAAGAATACAGAGCCCTCCGGGGCTGCAGCATCCAGGAGACACACAGAGAGGGACATGCAAATCGAGACAGAACGGCTCTCTTCTTTGCTCAGTCACTCAGGGACGAGCACTGGTTGAAGAGAGGGCGCCAGAGCCAGGCTGGTTGACCTGGTCAAGAGAGTCCCGTGAGCATAGTAGAGACAAGAGCCGCTCACGGGTTCAGAAGAGAATGGAGAACATGACAGGGTGAAGGCTGTGGTTAAAAGTGGCTCGGAAGGGAAGGAGGGAGAGCGGAAGGACGTGGAAGGTGAGGTTCAGCGAGCGGTTTGGATTTTTCACTCAACCTTTGTTTTCATTCTAAAGATTGGTATCTGTTTCACTTTGTCTTAGAGGTGAAGAAAGGAAGTACTATTGAAGACAGAAAGGGAGAGAAAAACAGATGGAAGGGACGATTGGGTGATTTAAGAGGGTGGTTGTGAGAACGTCAGATGACACAAAGTGAGAGGCGTGGCCTCAGAACAGAGCGACACCAAGGGCCAAATGTATGAGGTCCGGATGTGTGCTGTCGTAACAGCGGAACTTGAGTTTGGTGAATTCCACGCCACTTGCCCGAGGGCAAGGAGTGGTCAGCGGGGGCAGGGGGTGGAGGAGGAGAGGGTGAGAGGAAGGAGAAGGACCCAGGGACTTGAGAATCCCCACAGAAGTAGGGACGACCCAAGGACCACCAAGATATTCTGAGAGCCCAGCTGGCAATGAAACCTTAAAACCTTCGAATCGATCAATCACTACAAATACAAAGGAAACTGGGACGCGGGTCCTACGGCTGGGTTGCTCAGGCGCAGAAAACAAGTAAATTAATGTACTTCAACGTGGTAAGTCCTGGGGGTGGGGCGGTGGGCTTCCGAGGTGCAGGAATGTTCGAGAAGTCGTCACAGAGCACGGGACACTCTACACACCATTTGAGGGAGGAGGTAGTTTTATAAAAGAACAAGTGAGGGGAGGATTTCTAATTATAAAAACAGCACCAGGAAACCACAAAATTATAAAAAAGATTTGGAAATTTCAGCACATGGTGTAAATTAGATGTGGTTCTGGATTGGGGTGAGGACAGAGAAAGGTTGGAGATTCTCAGTCTAGGAAGGCAAAACTAGAGGTCGCCGTGAAGTATTTTCTAACGTTTCTTACAGATTTTCTTGGGTGAATTGTGATTTTAATTATGCAGGAGAGCCGTAGGGAAGGACTCACCGTGCTCAGGAAGCAGGATTTTTGTTTAGTCCAATAGTAGAGCACGTCCAAAGGGAGAGAGGAAAAAGAAACACCATCCCATCAGGTTGTATGTACTCAATTACCTCTTCAGGATTGCCTATCAATAGCTAGACAGATATAGTCAGAAAGCAAGAGATATAGACAGATAGATAGATAGATAGATAGATAGATAGATAGATAGATAGATAGATTTCCTGAAATTTCTGTCCTTTGTTGGTTTCTTCTGTGGAAACCGCAATTAAGACCACATTGCAGAGCCATCGATCCAATAGAAAGAAAACGTTTCCTTTGGCTACAAACGGGACGATATTTATGCTGAGCTGCGGGAAACGGCACACCAGATGGCGGCAGGTGGTCTGAGCCACGTGTATTAACAGCAGTTCGGTAATCCCGATGTTACTCGGTCACCCACCCTTCCCAAGCGCATCCCGGGGATGGTAGAACGACAGGGGCTGTTAACGCCACACTGAAAAAGAATGCAGTGCATTTCTGCCCTTCCGACCTAGAGACAGGAAATGTCCAAGGAAAGAGTTCCCCGAACCACCCCTGTTAACCTGGCAGGGTCTCACTCACAGTCCACAGTCCTCACCCTCCGGAGAGGGCCCCGCAGCCCTGATCTGACCAACCTCTTCTGACACACCATGTCTTTTTGTCCCGTGCCGTTCACAAAAAGTACATTTCCACCTCTACGTTTTTTATTTCTTTCCACTTCAGAAAATGTTAACTTTCCTAAATCGCTACAAAGATGTATAACTCCTACCGCACAGGAATGTCTGAAATTCCTTCCCCCCACCCCCCCTCAAAAAATTCAAGATGAAATTTTGAATTTCCATAATGAAAGCTGAAACACGTTGAGTGAGCTCACATTTATTGAGCATCTATCATGTGGCAAAGGCTTTGCAGCTTTTCGGATTTAAACTCATTTAACCCGGACGGACCCCAAACCTTACCACAGAGACACTGCTATTATTTCATTGTGCAGACGGGGACACTGAGGCACAGGGAGGGCCAGTGACGAGCACAGCAGGAACCACGCTCTAAGGGGGCGGGCCTGAGATTGCAACCCAGACAGTCCACGGCTTGAACCTCTGCTTCTAATTGCTATGCAAAATAAGAGGCTGAGGTTCCCAGAGAGTGTTCCCTGAGGTCCTGCTGATGGACGGGAGAAAATACCCCACACGGAAGGGGGAGCCACACGAACTCTGAAGCAAAGACTAGCGAGCACCAGGGAAAGGAGGGATACACCATAAAAGCTAGAGGTGCCATGTCAGCACCTGTGACGTCACTGTCTTGTCCCAGACAAGACACTTGGCGTCACTCTGGTAGACGTCTTCATCCCCCAGATACTGACTCACAAAGGCGGAATGTCTGGCGGAGACCACCTGGGGTCCTCCCCGCCACCAGCACTGAGCGAGCTCGATGCTTCAAACTGCCTTTTGGGCTAATGAATAGCATCCTTAACTGATCATTTATTAGTCTGTAGCATAATCCATTTGAGAAAGTGCTAAGTAAATGTAAGGTAATCATGTTTTTTATATAAATTTTCTGTTAGCTCTGTTAAAGACTGCAGTTAGAGCTAATGACCATTTATTATACCCTGACATCGCCACACGTGTACATTTTTAAGCGCTACCCAAATAGCCTATTTTTTCCCCCCGAAGGTTAATAATGCCAGGTTGTAGACAAATGCTTCATCAGAAATTAGCTGTGCATGGAATTAAAGAAGACTCTACTTCCATGTCAACAACCTAGAGCAGTTTACAGCTGGATTCTAATGAGCTGTGTAGCTCTCCTAATTGGTTTACAAATCATGGAGCTGTGTAAGTCAACGTCAGAACCTCGCCAGGTTCACATCCCGTGACCCAAGAGCCTTCCCTTCTGGGCAGAGAGAACAGAAGACCATCAGGAAGGAAACCAGGAGTCAACCACATCCTCAGCAGGTCTTTAACCCCAGAAAAGATCAACACAGGCTGTATTGGTCTTGAATCCTGACATGAACCAATGTGGAGAAAGTCTTATTATTACTCTTCATGGACACTATGTCCTAAAACCAGAGGAGTTGAACAGAAATGTAAAGATAAAGTATTAAACATCCCACCGAATTTGCCAGTTCTAGGTTCATTGGTTAGTAACTAGCTCATAGAAGAGAAAATGGTGGGTGTGATGCCAAGTTCAAGGGCCACGTGCCCATATGGGTCAACTTTCTTATTCCCCAAACCACTATGACATACTTCCCTTTGGTGACAACAAAGCCCAGTCAGAGTTATTGTTGTTGTGATTATTTCTTGATGATCTCATCTTGCACGTGTCCTACTCACTCTCCACCCACAGAGCTGTGGTTAGATGGTGAGTATCCTTTCCTATCCATGGATTCATTCACCAGTTCTCTAACTGATGCAAGGCACTGCTTTACGGCACATACAGAATTGAGCAGGTTAAGGTCCCTGCACGCATCAGTTTTACAATCTAGAAAGAGAAGGCAGACAGCAATCACGTATACTCAAATAATAAAACTTCAGAGGCAAACCAAATAGGGTCATAAGAAAATGGTGAAAGTTGCTGAGGCTTTCAGAAAGACCTCTCCAAAGAGCTGGGGGTTCGACTGAGACCCAAATGGTAAACAGTCCAACATGTCAAGGTTTCGGGCACAGATAACTACAGTTACAAAATCTCTGAGAAATCTACCACTTGGCTCATCAGGAGAAGAGAGAAGGACAACGTAGAGACACAAAACGGGAGAGCTTTGAGGGATGCAGTAAGAATTGGGGATTAGATTACAAGGACAAGAGACAGTCTTGGGAAGGTTATACAAAAAGGAATGATAGAATTTGACACACATTTTAAGAAAATCATTTTGCCTGCTGATTGGAGAATGGCCTTGGGTTTGGGGATGGGAACAAGTGTGGAGACTGAAAGATCAGTTGGAAGATTTCTGACATAGTGAAAGTGAGAGCTGATGGTGACTTCACGAGTGTAGTAAAGATGGTGAGAAGTAATCCGATCTGGGAAGTCATGTGAGACAGCACCAGGAAGACTTCTGGGTTATGTATGGGATGTTAGAGAAACGGCATCCTACAGCATTGGCAGCTGCTCCGGGCTATGAAGTACTCACTGAGCTGGGTATTCCACTACTCTAGAATGAAAAAAGAACTTGGCTTGTAGCGAGGAAAAGCACAGAACCATGAATGGGCTAGAGAAATGTAGTGGGGTGAATTCTCTCTCCCTCCCCCCTCCCTCCCTCTCTCTCTCTCTCTCTGCATTGCTAAGAGTTAAGAAAAATTATATTCAGAGATCTCTCAGAGCAGAGGGGAGGTCAGTCTATATGAGCGATAGCTTTCAAATTCTTCCAAAATGAAATTCGCCGGAAATTTTCAATCTGCTCCATGCCTATAGCATTAAATGCAAATACGAAACCCCCTGAACATATGTGGGAACATATTTGACTCTCAATGTCTAATTCTTCACTGCTTTTATCATTAAACCTAATCTCTCGATTCTTGGCTGGTGAAAATGTTCTATCTTCATTTTCTCTTGAGCTTTTTGTGCTAGCCGCTGACTTGCTCTTCTTCTTTGTACACGATGCATGTAGCTGTTGAAAATGGATTTTAAAATTAGCCGTTTTCAGCGAGGCATTTGACTTACATCAGGATATGAGAAGGTCATAGCTTGTCAAACATGCCAACTACTGTTAATATTTTATTGATCCTAGAGAAAATGATTTTTAACTTTGCTAAGCATATATCTCGTGTTTCCAAAATCCAGACAGACCAGTCGAGAGCAGGGTACCATCATCCTGGTCCCCAACAGAATAACTTTCACTTAATTGCGCTTTGGTGGGGAGCCATCAGTCAATATCAAAGGAACCGTTCTCTGAAATTCAGTTCCATCCATTTTCAGGATTGGTAAAAGAGCTTCTTCATTATACCCCAGGCAGGTAGTCCTTTTATGAAGTAGTTCCCAGGAGAGAGTCCTGTCTGATCAGAATATTAATATTGCCTGCTAATTGTACTTTTGCAAAATGATATTTTTTCTTATAGTGGCTATTAATCCTGTGACTCAATTTTCTTTTTTGCATAAGCTGTTAAAAAAAAATCCAAGATATTTTGGGTTACATAGCAGATACTGAAACACATTACAGTCTGTCTATTTTTTTCTGATTTTTTTTTGCCCCAGGCTTTATAGACTCCCTGTTATGTTGATTGTGTGCTACTTTTACACACTTCTGGAGGAAACTCCAGATTGGACAAACTACTTGCCCTCCGTGGATCTCAGGTTCCCCGTTCTAAAACTTGAAAGTTGGATTATAAAACACCCAAGTAGCATCCCTTCTGTAATTGTGAATATTCAAATAGATAAAATACACACTTCAGCTTCCAAGACAGGGAGAGGATTTTTTTTTTTTTTTACCCCTCAAATCCCAGCACTGCAGCCGCGGCAGGAAATGGGAAAGCCCGTCCCTTCTCGATCCTGTCGAGTGGCTACGTCACACTCGTGATAGCTGGACTCCTCCAGAATTGTCTTGGAGCCCTGACCGGTTAGCTCAGTGGTAGAGCGTCGGCCTGGCGTGCAGAAGTCCCAGGTTCGATTCCCGGCCAGGGCACACAGAAGCGCCCATCTGCTTCTCTACCCCTCCCCCTCTCCTTCCTCTCTGTCTCTCTCTTCCCCTCCTGCAGCCAAGGCTCCATTGGAGCAAAGATGGCCCGGGCGCTGGGGATGGCTCCTTGGCCTCTGCCCCAAGCGCTAGAGTGGCTCTGGTCGCAACAGAGCGACACCCCGGAGGGGCAGAGCATCGCCCCCTGGTGGGCAGAGCGTCGCCCCCTGGTGGGCAGAGTGTCGCCCCCTGGTGGGCGTGCCGGGTGGATCCCGGTCGGGCGCATGCAGGAGTCTGTCTGACTGTCTCTCCCCGTTTCCAGCTTCAGAAAAATACAAAAAAAATAAAAGAATTGTCTTGGAGTTCTAGGACCTTCTGAGGTTATCTCAGGTGGCTGTAGCTCTCTGGCAGTCCATAACCTACACGCCAGTCATCCAGTTCATAACCGAACCCTCCAAAATAGATAAAGGGAAAAAAGCATTATGGCGTCAGTCATAAATTTCAGGGGAGCCTTTGACTTGGGCCTGACCCACTGCCAGCCGCCCCTGTCCTCCTCTTCGTGAGTCCAGAAAAATCACCAAGTCAAATCATTCCCCAGCCTAGACCCTGGCTCTCGTCACGCCGAGCGACTGCAAGCACAGAACAAACACAGGGAGATGCAGACGAGCACAGCGCCGAAGGAAATAGCCCTGTGCAAATCAACGGGGAGCTATCGAGTTCTGCAGTATTTTTTAAAGCTACTTTATGCTGTGCCCATGCCAAGAGCTCAAGTCGTGTCTGGCTCCAAGCACGGACTATATTTCAGTATCATATATCTTCCTCTTGGGTTCTTTTTTTTTTTTTTTTAAGTGATTTGCAGACTGAAAAATGTTGGGAACGCCTGCTTTTGAGCCTCTCCCAGTCCTGCAGCCAGAGTAGGGCCTGAGAAACTGCAGGAAAAATGCCCGAAGGAGTGTAGCTTCACTCCCGGGGTTTTTCCTGGAGACTGATCGTGGTTGCAGACAGCCCTGGGCTTTTCTCCCGGCACCTGGTATGAGCAGAACCTGTTCAAGTCGACGCCTTCGGATTTCTGCCCAATGTGAGAACTGTGCCGTCAAACCAAGCCTTTTCTCTACCTGCTTATGACCTACTTCCTGCTTCCTTCCCCCGTAAGGAGCTCACTTAGACAGTGAATGCTGCACTTAGTTAAAAAGGTTTAAAAAAAAAACCAAAACTGTTCTTTTCATTGGACTATCAATGAAACGGACATGTAAAATTTCAACTCTTGTTCTGTGTTCTTTTTTTCCCCCCTATTTTTCCTTGGTTATTATCTTTTCTTGCCGACTTCCCTACGTTCAAGGTGGATATTTTCTGTCCTTTCTTGCCCTGTGTCTGCACAATGATGCCACATAGCAAAATATTGAAAGAACTCCAGCATGGACGCCCAGTCACTGACTCCACCCCGATCTCTTCCTGCCTCACTCTTTTGCGGGGATGCCCCGTGCAAACTAACAGAAGGAGACTGCACACATTTCATAAAGCCTGCGGGTGAGAGCGGAGTCTCCTTGTGCGTGCAGGGGCGCACGTGTGCATGTGTGTGCGTGGGTCTGGGAAACAGCCTATGCACCCAGACTTCTGAACCCGGCCTGACGTAACTGCGTGCGTCTAGAAGTCAGAGACGCAGAGGATCAGAGTTTACAGGTTCCCGCCAATTCTTTCTTTCTACAGGGGAATCCTGGAGAGAAATACCGTCCTTGCCGAAAACCTGGGATCTAAATAATTCTACAACTTAGAACAGAAATATTTTATATTACTAATAAATACATAATGTAAAAAGCGTAAGATTAAGAATTGAGCAAATTGGCCCCGGCTGGCAAGGCTGTTGGGTTACTTGATGGCCCAATTAAAAGAAGAGTGAGCCAGGCCCTGGCTGGTTAGCTCAGTGGTAGAGCATCGGCCCGGCGTGTGGAAGTCCTGGGTTCGATTCCCGGCCAGGGCACACAGCAGAGGTACTCATCTGCTTCTCCACCCCTCCCTCTCCTTCCTCTCTGTCTCTCTCTTCCCCTCCCGCAGCCAAGGCTCCATTGGAGCAAAGTTGGCCCAGGCGCTGAGGATGGCTCTATGGCCTCCACCTCAGGTGCTAGAATGGCTCTGGCTGCAATGGAGCAACGCCCCAGATGGGCAAAGCATTGCCACCTGGTGGGCATGCCAGGTGGATCCTGGTTCGGTGCATGTGGGAGTCTGTCTCTCTGCCTCCCTCTACCCCCTTCTCACTTCGGAAAAAAAAAATAAAGAGAGGGGTAATTAAGCAAATCATTATTATTGCAAATAATCCAGAGTTCTAACAACTTGGAACTTACATCAAGCATCGCAGTTTAAAGTAATAGCCATGGGTTACGGTAGCTGACAGTTCTGTGGGTCAGAAGTCCAGCGTGGTGCAGTTGGGTTGTCTGCTCAGAGAGCCACAGGGTTGACAGCCAGGTGTCGGACAAGCTGAACTCTTGTCTGAGGGTCTGAGGAACATTCCTCTTCCAAGCTCAGTCTTGTCACTGAGGGCAGAATTTGGTTCCGTCCGTTTGTAGGACTGCGGTCCTGTGTCCTTGCTGTCTTAGTTTGGGGGCTGCTCTCAGCTCCTAGACACCACTCAGATTCTTTACCACATGACCCCCGACCCCATCTTCAAGCCACCAACAGCACATGGAATCCTTCCGACCCTCCTCCAATCTCTGACACTCTCCATCTCTGACTCAGACCCACATTTGAAGGACACATACAATTAGGCCAGACCCACATGGATAATCTCCATATCTTAAGGTCAACTGATTTGGGAACTTAATTACATCTTCAAAATCCATTTTTCCATTTAACATAATATAACCACGAGAGTGATGGCCATCATATTCATAATCTAGGATTATACAGGGTGTATACATCAGGAAGCAGGGAACTTGGGGCCATCTTTGAATTCTTCCAATCACACATGGTAACTAATAATGAATTGGACTGGATAATATTTGTTAGATGGGAAGTTATTAAGCATCATTGACAATGTGACCAAAGTTATGAGTGATGTAGAAATTATCTGAATAGATGTTTTGTTCATACTCTTTGACTGTGGTTCAAAATTAATTATAATTGAGCATGGTATAACTAAATTACTGGCTGTCTGAGAAAAATGTGGGGCCACTATAATCATTCTTCATAAGTCAAAGGGAAAAGTCAAGACTTGCAAGAGCTTTGGAATTGTCATTCAAACCAGAGGCAGAAGTAGCTATCACATATTAAATCCTGCTTGAGCAGAGGAAAGCCTTCTTGCTAACAGCTGCTGATTAAGAATACCAACATAGCCTGACCAGGTGGTGGCACAGTGGATAGAGTGTTGGACTGGGATGCAGAAGACCCAGGTTCGAAACCCTGAGGTTGCCAGCTTAAACACAGGCTCATCTGGCTTGAGTGTGGGCTCATCTGGCTTGAATGCAGGCTCACCAGCTTGAACGTGGGGTTGCTGGCTTGAGTGTGGGATCATAGACATGACCTCATGATTGATGGCTTGAGCCCAAAGGTCACTAGCTTAAAGCCCAAGGTCACTGGCTTGAACAAGGGGTCATTCACTCTGCTGTAGTTCCCTGGTCAAGGGACATATAAAAAAAGAAATCAATGAACAACTAAGGAGCTGCAACAAAGAATCGATGCTTCTTATCTCTCTCCCTTCCTATCTCTGTCCCTATTTGTCCCTCTCTCTGTCTCTCTCTCTGTCACACACACACACAAAAAAGAACAACATAGCAGGTCTTACTTAACCATTGGCTGGTTACAAAGGATGCTGTTCAAAAAATAGAACTGACAAACTATGTGCCCTGAGATCCCACCAGTGGTGGGATCAGCCAGTTTGCACTGGTTCAACAGAACTGATACCTAAATTTTTTGTCGAGTTCGGCAGACCAGTTGTTAAAACGGCCCTTGTCATCAGGGTTCTAAGATGCATGCCTGGGCAGCTGCCCAATGTAGAAATCACAAATTTACATTCTTTACTCTTTTTTAACATTCATCTGCACAACAACATATTTTAAGCACCCGTAGTAATGTTCATTCCGTCCATGAGTGAAAAAAATTGCAAGTTGAGGACGCCAATCAAGAAGCAATATGGAAATATCTTAAATAACAATTTTATTGTTTTTTTGGTCAGGTATTATTTAATATTTTTCACTAATATTTTAAAACTCTTTCTTATAACATAATCTAGTTTTGTGTATCTCTTTTATTGTTCTTATTTAAGTGTTAAGTGCATGAAGTAATAAACTACCTTTTGGTATATCTTTTTTTATATACTTAAAATGGTCACGAGAAATGGGCAGAGAACCGGTTGTTAAATTATTTGAATACCACCACTGCCCACACCCCTGTCTGACATGAGAGCTGCCTTGGGGGTGCTCCTGTCGATCCCTCAGAAGTTACTAAGATCAGGTCAAAGTGGGACTGCAGACAGGAACTCAAGACACAGTTCTGTTCACTAGGAGAGCCGAATCACATCGCTCCGTTGCTGCCTGTCTACCTGCAAGGTTTCAGGACACATTTTCTCAAGAGATAATGTGAAATAGAGGAACCTGCATACATATCAGAATAAAAAAATACAAATGAAGAGGGCAACGAAAAGCCCGCTTCTGAACTAACTAGTCAGAAAGGGGTGCTCCCAGCAATGCACAGGACTTGTGTGGACGGACTCGGGTCACCGGACCGGCAGCATTGATCAAAGCCCAGTCCAAACACCTGAGAGCAGTTAACCCTTCTCCACAGTCAGCTGTCATTAGAAATAAAGGTGAGCTTAATGACATGGTGGCAACAGCTCAGTCCGGGAGTATCCCATTCTGGAAGGAAGAGTGGAAATAGACCTTGCCCCTACACTGGACTAAAAAAAATAAAATAATAAAAGCACTTTGTATTGCAGAGTACACAGTATCATGCACTCGGGAGAGCTCTGTAGCAAAAACAGCGCTAAAAGTTAGACATCCTGGGTTTTAGTGTCATGCCCTTGAAATCAAACCAGTAAACGTTACTGTAAATGTCAAGTTTATTTCTTGATTCATCTCTGGATAAAAGGCAAATCTGGTGCCTTCTATTATAAATTTCATAGTTGTGATTCCCCTGACACTTGATTTCTCAGTTGTTTTTTTGTGTGTGTGTGTTTTTTATGAAGTCGACGTTAGCCACACCACGGTGGATTTCTAATGGTGACAAGGCGACTTGGAGTGAAAAGTTGAAGTGCTTTAAGATGACTGGTGAAGCCTGCTGCTTCTTACATGGTAGGTGGGAAGCTCTATTCTGTGACAACTGCCAAAGGAACGTTGAGTAACATCTGCCAAGACTGTGTTTTTTTTTTCTCAACACACGCTGCTCACTAGTCACTCTCCACACTTCACTTTGGGTCACCAAACATGTGGGGTGTTTCTCTCTCACCGACCCGTCTTCCAGTTCTCTGCCGAGACTAGCTGGGTGTCTTACAGGGTCACACGATTCTGACACCGTCTCCCTGGGGATGGCTTCAGATCCCACAGACGAAGGGCTCAGTCCCACAGAGCTGCCCTCTCCCACTTCAGACACTAAGTGCAAGCCCAGGCTGTCCCTAGTACTTCTGACAGATCGGCTACCCCTGGGGGGGTCCCCTCCCCCCCGCACCCATCCTCGGGTTACGTGGATGGCTCACGGAACTCAGGACAGTACTTGACTCGTCTCCATTTATCATAATGAGACTTGGAAGAGCTGCACAGGGCAAGGCATGGAGAAGGAGCACCAAGCGCTTCTGTCCTTCCGGGACCTCTGCCCTCGCAGGTCCTCCAAGAACTCAGCAGCCTGCAAGCTCCCTGGACCCGGTCCTCTTGGGATTGTTGGCGGCTTCACGGCACAGGCAGACTGAATAAATCCTCGGCCATTGGTCAGTACATTGATCTCTGGGCCCTTCCTCTTTTAGGGAGAGGGAGTTGCAGCTCGGGTGGGGGCTGGTTCCCCTGGCAACCAGCCCCCACCCGGAGGCTACTCAGGGGCTCCCGCCACCTGTCACCTCCTCGATGGCACTTACAAAAAGACATTTATCCATCAGACTCCAGGGGCTCTGGGAGCTGTGCTCCAGGAATCACAGTAGCTGAAGGCTAAAATATTTCTTATTATATCACAGCATCACCCCTCGGCTTTTTTAAAACTTGCAATGCGGTTGAATTTATATCTACCATTCACATTTTGCATGTGGAAACAGAAAATTGTGTTTGTCTAAAGTTACTTTGCATTAGGTGTGACCCATGAGTGAAAGGAGAGGAGCTTTAGAGGCCAAAGAATGTTCAGGAAGGGATTTATCTGTGGGCAATGTAGTCAGTCGTGGCCATGTTTTAAGGGAAAAAAATTCAGGTACTTATAAAATGGCCACAAATTTTGAGGACTTGGAGGAACAACTATTTCCATATAAAACTGATTAAACTAATTGGACATTTGCATTTTGTATCAGAGTCTAATGTTAAGTTAAACTATACATTTTTAAAAATCCCTTGTGACACACATAACAAATATACTTTATGTTCCATCACACATATGGTAAGAAACGCCAACAAAACTTGTTGAAAATACATATAAAATTTCTCAAGGACATTTGAAAAGTCTACCTTACTCTTTTCTTTTTTTCTTTCTTTTTTTTTTTCTTTGTATTTTTCTGTAGTGAGAAGAAGGGAGCCAGAGAGACAGACTCCCACATGCGCCCGACCAGGATCCACCAGGCACGCCCACCAGGGGGTGATGCTCTGCCCATCTGGGGTGTTGCTCTGTTGCTACCAGAGCCATTCTAGCACCTGAGGCGGAGGCCATGGAGCCATTCAACCTCAGTGCCTGGGGCCAACTCACTCTAATTGAGCCATCGCTGAAGGAAGGGAGGAGAAGAGAGAGAAACGTGAGAGGAGGAGGGATGGAGAAGGAGATGGGTGCTCCTCCTGTGTTCCCTGACCAGGAATCGAACCCAGAACATTCACACATTGGGCTGATGCTCTACCACTGAACAAACCAGCCAGGGCCAGAAAAGTCCACCTTACTCTTAAGGAGACAGTATACTATGTTCAGATCGATGCACTATACACATGATGTATCGTAGAAATGTACGCTTAAACCTACATAAGCTTATTATTCCATGTCACCCCAATGAAATCAATTGATTAAAAATAAAAAGGATGGGAAACAATAAAATAAAAATTTTCCTCTTAAAAAATAATCTTAAGGCTACAGGAAGGTTTGATTGGGTTTGCCTTGAATTTATTTAACAAGGAGAAGGAAAATTAGGAAGCCAAGATTCAAAGAAATAGGTCAGGATGTGATTTGGTGTCCTCTCTCTCTGTAAGTCATCAGTAAACTTGCCAGACTCTGAAATGCTCCCAGCTCACCTTTACTGTGATGGGTGGAGCGGTCCTAATTACCACCCTTTCACTTCAACGTGAAACATCTTGCTGCACTTGACCTCAGTTGGGTTGCCAACTATATTAAAAGGCTATTCAGAAAAACCAGCTTTTTAAAATATTTTAAGTCTCACATCTATTCAATGATTAAGACAGAGTAGACACGCGTCTTTAAAGTGGATCCAGACCGGAAGTTCAGAGAGCCAACGACCTTTCCTCTTTCTACACGAATAGGTGAGAGACGCCGATTTGTTAAAAATGTCTTCAGGACTCACTGGTGTGGTCTGAGTCCCAACTTCAAAGAAGAGATCCCTTGTTTAGTGTAACTGAGTTATTTTTGTTCAGAGGCCAAGTGTGGGGAAGCACATACGAAGGCAATATAAAATGAATGATTAAACATTCTGAAATGACCCTCCTTATTTAAAAGAAGTCGGCTGAATTTAAAAAGTCACTAAATCCCATGAAACAGTGTTGCCAGGCCTCTGCTTCAGCAGCAAACCTACTACTAGACCTGAGCATAGATATGTCGCTGAGTGACACTAAAGTCCCCCCCTCCCCCGGCCCACCACAAACTCAGCACAGCCCAGGTGAAGGTCAGCTCTCACTAGGCAGGGAAGGCTGAACTTTCCTCTGCAGACCTCCCTTTCCAGAGCTCTGTCGAACTCGGACCCAGCACCCTGCCCTTTGCCTCGCAGTGGCCTTGCTCTGGCCTCCCCCCACTGGGCTTTCTACAACAGAAAAGTCTTTATTAATTGCTCACATTCGCTGATGTGAGATTAATTGCATTTCATTGCAGAAGAGCATTTAACTGCCATGGGTGTGCGTTTGCATTTTTTTGCGTTAGAATATTGATGTTTTCCCCCAACTGAAGTAATTTCAGGCTTCAGCAATTACAGCGTCTCCTCTAATAACTTGCCTGGGATAACGACGGGAAGGAGGCGGTGTGGAGGGAAGCCAGGTGTGGAGGGAAGCCACTGAAGTCCGCCGGCTGCACGGACTCCCGAGGCCCCGGAGCCGCGGACGGACACCAGCTGTGAGATCCACGGTGCTCAGACCTTCCATGGCCAATCCCCCCAACACCTGCAGCTCTCCCGCCCCACCCCCCTTGCAGGCTCCCAGGACTCCCCTCCCCTTTCTGGAAAGTTCTGCTCTCCGCTAACTACCCCATATAGCCTGCACATGCCTATTTCCTTTCCTGGCCCATCTGACGTGACTGCAGTGTAGTTAGTCTTAACGACACTTCCGACCACCGTGCCCCCATTAGGACGACTTGGAACCCAGCCCTGCGCCTCTGGTATTTATGGTTCCCACTCCACGCTGCCTTTTCGAGAGAGCCCTGGTTTTAAATAGTCTGCCCTATTGTCCCTGTTAATGCACTCCTATTTATCAAACCATCTGTTCTGGGTTTTAGTTTCTAAAATAATACCCTGGCACTCTTAGCTGGAATTGAAAATGCCTTTTTTTTTTTTCTTGTGGAAATAATAGTATAAATGGTTGGTAAGACTCTTGGACAAGGCCCCCAAAACTCATTTAACCCGTCGTTGAATACAGTGCCATTAACACGAGTGAATTATTTCTCAATTAATCCTACAAGCCCACGCTGCTTTTATGGAGGACAGGGCTTTCGAAGGTATCTCCGTATTTTGGCTAAAGGGGGTGATGATACTAACATCCAAGGAGAGCAGGTGACGCTGGAGAAAATCCAAACCACTGATGGGAGTTGTATATGTGTGTGAGTTAGGCTTTTTTGAGACGGTAAGGAGCAAAGACATATCCGGTTCCTGTCAAGTCATGAAAGCTGAGTGTATGGATTATCAGGGAAGTTAGCAAGAACAGCAAAGCATCCCGGTCACCAGAGAGCTGAGGTCACAGAAAACTCTAAAGTGAACCTGAGAACACAAGGTCCTCTGTAGACACAGCAGCAGCTGCAGAGACCTGGACATCTGCTGGCCTTCTGCAGCGGCGCTTGGCTTTTAGGGGACTCAGCCATTTCCGCTTGGCCTCTTCCGACCTCTCCTATCACTGCCCGACTCCCTGCCATTCTGCATTAGAAATGCCCGCAGGTGAGAGAATGTGATGGCTTCAGACGGCCCCCAGCTAACACGCAGAGGGCCACCGCAAGGCTCACGTCCCCCGCCTGGGGGGGGGGGGGTCCACCAATCCCCCATCCAATCAGCTGTAGCAACGGTGCTGAACTTGGGCCAGGATAGTCCCAACTTACACCTGTCATCCTGGTGTCTGTGTAACAATGTATATGGCTGCCTTATGCCGACTCCCATGGAACCTAAGCATGAGATTTGTAGGTCAGAAAACGGCCGGAGGAGGGCAGATACTGGCATTCACCACTACCATCTGTCCATTCCCTGGGTTACTGCCCCAGCAAGTGCCAATCCATTCCATTGCTAGGATAAGGGATGAATCCTACCAATAACATGCAGCTCATCGGTGCCAGACGCAAGCAATGTTACCTGCCCGCATTCACTCATTGTTCATGAAGTGCCCCTCTGTCCTGGGCACTGCAGAGCCAACAGTGATCAAAACACACAAAAACCCCTCCTCTTGCCGTGTTTCCATACTGGTCACATATTTTCCTACTCACAGTCAATATTTACTGAATACTGCTATGTGCTGTTGTCATCATTCTAGATATATTATTTCATTGTGTCCTCAAAATAACTCCACGCGGTGGGTCCAAATATTGCTGCTGTCGTTGTCATCATCATCATCATCATCATCATCGTCATCATCAGGGACTGAGCCACAGAGAAGCTCAGAAACAAGTCAAGAGGAGACAGTTGGGGAGTGTCAGACCTAGCCTTTGACCCCAGACGATCTAGTTCTGAATCCCTACTCAGGACCCAGTTCACTATTTTCAGCAAAACCTACCCGATCAAGCACATGTATCTCGAATCTACAAAGAACACTTCCTACCACTCCATAATAAAAAGACAGCTAACCAAAAAAATAAACAAACATTGAATAAACACTTCCTAAAAAAGAAGATCTCCAAATGTGTGTAACAGGAAAAAAAAAAAAAATCCTCAGTCTTATTAGTGCTCAGAGAAACGCACGTGAGAGCTAAGGCAAGGTGCCCTTCACGCACGTGTCAGGACAGATAAAGTCCCAGACGACAGTGCCAGGCGTCGGAAAAGGTGCAACATGGACACAGGGAGGCGAACGCGCAAACGCTGCACGGGGCGGGGGGGCGACAGGAGATGGAGTTCTTTTTTCTCATTAACATTGTAACAAAATGACAACAAACGAAACAAGGCTACTCAAGGACCTGCCACACAGTTTCCACCTTCTTCATCCTCACAGCGGCCTGTGACATCAGCAGCACGCACTCCTCCCGTGATTGAGAAGCTAGGTAACAAATGCATCCCAACATCCAAAGACGGCTCAACCCGTAAGAGGTGCGGCTGGAGTTGGTACTCCGCCGGAAATCGGGATGGACGGACGCGGGTCACTCCTCTCCCCGCACTAGTGTTTTCTGAGACGTCAGCAAGTTGACCAAGTACTTATGCGCCAAAGAACTCGCCCACATTATGTTGTCTGGAGCGGAGCCGGCGAGCAGCGTGAAGGGTTCCCACGTCTGATTGGTGTGAGGCCACTTGTACCTGACAGGTCTTCTGCGTGGTATGGCCCTGGGGGAACGCTTCCAGGGACTGTCAGAGGGACTGTCCAGGGACTGTCAGAGGGACTGTCGTCCCCACGGGCTCAGGCCACACTTTCCCGCCCCTCCCCCTCCCCAGCCTCAGCTCCACTGTCCTGCTCCAGAAACAGAGCTGCCACTAGTACCCTGCTGGGATCTGAGAGACCCCCCTCCCTGTGCCCCCCAGAGCAGAGCCCAAGTGGAAACATCTGTCCCCTACACACAGCATTTTCACCCAATTTAAGAGGGAAAAGAAAGCCGTCTCTTCTCAGCTGGTTTTCCCAACGTGCACGTGTTAGGTATTCATGAGAAACCAGCCAGAAAGTATTCTTCTTAGAACGCTCCGGGGTCTCTTCTCCTCTGTCTCAGACGGAAAAAAAGAATTACCTTAAATTACTGACTGTCTTCTGTCCCGCCGTGTGAGCGGGAGGTGGCTGGTCCCTCCACGGTGCCTACAGTGGACATCAGCCCCATGAAGACAGACCGAGGCTGCCAGGCCCCAGCTCAAAACCCACCAGCGAGGCTGCCAGACCCCAGCGCAAAACCCACCAGCATCTTTTCTTTTCTTCTTTTTTCTTTTTTTTTAAGTGAGAGAAGGGGAGATAGAGAGACAGACTCCCATATACACCCTGACTGGGATCCACCTGGCAACTCCCATCTGGGGTCGATGCTTGTAACAATGGAGCCATTCTCAGCACCTGGGGCTGATGCTTAAAACAATAGAGCAATTGAGCCACTAGCTGCAGGACAAGGAGAGGGAGAGAAGGGGGACAGGGAGGGGGGGAGAAGCAGATGGTTGCTTCTCCTGTGTGCCTTGACTGGGAATCGAACCTGGGCCGTCCATACACCAAGCTGATGCTCTATCCACTGAGCAAACCAAACAGGGCCACATCATTTCTTCTTCTTGATGGGACGTGAGACCACGTATGTAATGGCAGCTTTCAGTGTCATGATCTTCACCTACAGAAGGATATTACTTAACCCTCCCAAAATGGTAGTGCCTCCAGTATACGCTAATGGAGGTACGGTGCTTAGCATGAGTCTGGCATAAAATGTGTCGGTTCAGAAGTATTAGTACCTCCCTCCCCTCACCTTTCTGTTTATGTGCAGTCAACATAAATTTCTTGTGTTTCTACTCCAAGGCCATCATTTAACCCAAACTTAAGGGTTTGTTTTTTTTTCAGTCGATATTCTTTTCTGGAAGCCTTTGAACAGTAATAGAATATTTAAACAAATATGGCTCCCTTTTGAATCCAAGCCAACACCAGCAGGGAAATCAAATTGTTGGGTCACATGAAACTAGAGAGAAAGCTAACATGCCGGAGGCTAGATTTAGGAACCCCCCCCCCCAAAAAATAAACAAATAAAAGGATTTCATCGACTCTAATCATGGACAGAATCTGACTTGAATTTAGCACAGACCATTAACTCCAGAGCACAAGTTCCCAAAATATATAACCATCTGAGGATTTAATTTTCTACAAGATTCGTGGTAAGGACCGACAAGGAGAGCGTACCTTTTCAGCATACAGAAATGGCATACGTTTTTAAGGGGGGTGGTCAATGCTAAGTTATCTTCAAAAATGTAGAGGCTGCCCCAAATCATTCTCAGTTTATCTGTGCTCCTGGGTATAAAGTACCCGAACGAGAGAGATGGCCCCATTTTACCCTGAGCTCATCGGAACGCACTTCGGAGTCCTTCCGGGCATTAGAGCGAGGGAGACTGGATGAGTAGTAAACGGTGTCTGGGGGGTGAGATACCCTCACGCAACGGCACAGGAGCTGTGGTCCAAGTCCCAGCGGAAAGGAGCGGCTTGTGTGGGGCTTCAAAACTGATCTCGTATATTACGACGAAGAGAAATTACACTCTCTTTCTCAGACGTGCCCCAAGGAGCAACACAAGGAACAATGAGTATTGTTCCCTGGGAGCCAGATTGCATTTCAGTATAAGGAAGAACTTTGTAACGATTATATCTATTATTAAATCAAGCAGCCTAACTTATAAATGGGTTCAAATCACCGGTGGTTTTAAAACAAAAAGCATTAACATTTTCTCCAACCAGAAAATGACCTCTCACCTGCCTTCCCACCAAAAGTCTCTTATTTTAGGATATATTGGGGTTTTTTTCCCACCCCCCTCATCCGGGATCTTCTATAAACATATGTATCTGGAAGTAAGCCTAGAACGTGGAGTTGTGTGACAAGCTCTAAACGAGATCCCTCCACACATCGTATATTTTGCTTAAAATTACTTTCTGATTTTTTTTTAATTGTTAACCCATCACTTAGCAGATGACAATAATGTTCACAATGGCCAGTGTTGCTTGAGTTTTACTATGTAGTAAGGCCAATGTAAATATTCCCCATGGATTATCCCACTTATTCTTCAGTACAACTCTTATACTTCAACACATACACACTCCTGCGGATATTCAGTGCTATTGTTATACCCATTTTACAGATGAGGAAACAAAGAAATTCAGCAATATTATTGTTATACTTGTTTCCTTTTATGCCGCTCCTTGGGGCACATAGATTAAAAGCCTCATGTCCCTGGCAGAATATATGAAGTCGGTTACATTGTCACACAACTCAGGAACTTAATCGCTGGGAATGTCAAGAGTCATGTCCAGGACACCCAGACTCTGAAGTCCAAGGTCTTCATTATGTATCTTTTGCCTATAAGACACAGGGCCCTGAGGGCATCACCAATTTTTTTTTCTGTTACTAGAAATTTAAAACAAAATTTTGACTTTTAAAGGAAAAAAATAATTTCTCTGCTGGGTGAGGTTCATGGTGACTCGAGGTCCAGATCAGCATCCAGGGAGGCGCGAGGACCAGGCTGGGGCACGCGGGGTGCTGTCTCAGAGGGGTACACACAGGGGGAGGGGGGGTCTAGAGGACACCTGGACCCACACACTGTGCGGTGGCCGCCTGATCCACAGGCACACGGACACACGTGCAGGGGACTCAGCACATGCCAGGGTGGTGTGCAGGTGCAGGTGTGAGCAGAGCGGTGTCTCCGCTACAGGAGGGCAGGGCAGGACTTGGAGGGTCTGACTCCAGGGGACACAGCCGCTCCGGCCCTGGGCACCTCTGGCAGCATGGGTCAATGTCAGGAAAGACCACGGAGTTCTCGGTGGCACTGGCGAGGGCTTCTTGTATCCTTGGTGGCAAGGTTACTGAGTTTCCCTCTGTTCCATGGGCAGAACTCATCACCAAGGGGGTTCTTCACCACACCACACCTGCGTGGGGAATGAGGTGACCATGGCCAAGTACTTCCTACTCCTTCCTGTGCGATCATCCCCGGTCTCTGTGCCCCCCGCCCCAGGATGCTGCGATCCCTGACTGCACGCCAGGGTCCCCCCTAGACCGATTCTTCTCTAGGGACAGTTGACTTTGTCCCTGCATTTGTGTTTGGAATCTCCTGTCTGCCGTTCTGCTCTCTGCTTAGCTTTCTTTCCTCCCAATAGAGGGGGCTTTTTCGTCTTAACGATGCGACAGGCAACAGGAGCCTCCCTCTCCCGTTCCTGCTGGAGTGAGGAACCGTGGGGGGACACGCAGCCACGTCACCGCTGTGGGGCCAGGACTTCCAGAGCTGCGGCTGGAACGGGTTGTAGGCGACCGGCAGACACAGATGACCACTGTCACAGGGATTTCTCCAAAGAGAGACGTGCAGACACCCTCAGGAGGGAGGCCTGGGCCAAGTCTTTTAAAATGAGTGAGATGTGGTAAGACAGTGATGTTCTCCGGCGGGAGAATCAGAATAAGCCAAGCTGTCTCCGCCAGAATCAAGTTGGGGTGCAGCTGGGGTCCGCTTCGGGGTGGGGATTGGAGACCCTCAAGGCTGCAGTGTCCCGATCAGGGTCAGGCCATGCACTTGTACCCTACGCCCCAAATCAAAGATGGCCGGAGAGACCGCAAGACCCAGAAGTCATATGCTTTTATTTGTCACTCTGCCTCATGGACAACGGCCTGTCTTCTTTCCCAAAGCCCACACCTCTTCCTTCCTTTGATTCGCCACCCCGCTTGCCTCCCTCGTCCGGCGGGTCTTCCCCGGTAGCCTCAGCCTCAGCGATTCCCACGGTGCCACGTGTTCGCGGGGTCCCGGGCTCAGGGCTGCCCCGCAGGGGCAGCGCCCCGGAGCCTGTCCGGTTCTCCCCGGCAGCGTCGAGCGGCTCTGATCCATTTCCTCTCTCCAGTCCTATCTCAGCTGATGTCACAAAACTCACCCCGGCTGCCCATCTGTCCTGCGCCCTCTCGCATGAAACCTACTGATGATTCGATCCCAACAGCTGCCCAGGAAGGGACTCTTTCCACCGAGGCAGGGACAGAGCCGGGGACTATTCTTTAAATTGAGGGAACTGGACGGGGGAGGGGGGGGAGGGAAATGAAGTGGCTGCGGCCGCATGAGCATTCCACCCGGGATCCCCAGCAGCCCCGCCAGCCCGGCTGCCCTCGGCCTGGTCATTAGCATTCATGGGCCTCGATCCATCGCAGATCGTGCGCGCCCGTGGCAGGAAAAGGGTGCCATCCTTTCCTTTGATGTGTGGTTGTTCGCATGCCAAAGGCAGCTGTGAAGCGTTCCCCGGGGGATTCTGTCTCAACTCCAGAAAGTTGTTAACATAAGGCTGAGCCTGTACCGTGACCTTATTATGACAGCTACTTCAGAATTTCAAAAGACGAAGGACAGGGAAGAGTTTGAAAAATTGTCTCTGTTACATACACGCGCGCGGTCTCCACAATATGCCAGTCTTGGACGCGGCGGGGGCTACGGTTTTAGAAGAACAACAAGGCTCCAGAGAGATAAGAAGAATAAATTTACATTCTGGATTTCTGGTCCCCAAATCTACTATCATATGCGATGTGAGCCTTACCTTGGGATCACGGAGGTGCTCTGCGTCTCGTGATAAATCCCCGTAGGGTGCTACTCTAATGGGGTGACTTCTTTGCAGCCCAAACAACCTTGATTGGAGCGCCTTGAAAGTCCGACGTTTTCATTCAAGAGCAGAAGTGATCCAAACTTACAGAAAAGAGGAACAGTCAGTGAATAGAGAGGAGTCGAGAGTATCACCCAAACCCCACCAAAATGTAACTCTTACATTACTACTATCCACATGGAAGCAAGAGTCACTGTGACATCAAATGGCATTAAGGTCCTCAGAAGCATGCACCATGCTCCAAACTTGTCTAGACTGTTCCCAGTACTCAGCAAAGCGCGCAGAACATAGTGGTTGCTCAATAAACACTCTTGACTGATTTCAACATTCTGGATTTCTTGCACTTCTTCCCCTTTTTCCATCAAATGCTCATTTGTCTATAGGAGATGAGATTTGCTTTGACATTTTTCACAACACAAAATCTTAACCCACATGTCATTAGCACAGCACAGCAACAATGACCCAAGCTATTTTCACTGTGCTCTTTTATTTATTTCCCCCCCCAAAATACAATACCACCTAAAACTGGGTTGACTACCAAGTCTAAGTCATTATGAAAACTTAAAAATTAAGCAACAAATTTTACTGAGTATAAAAATAAAAGCAGCCCGGAAAAAATGCTTCCTTAGAAGCTGAGAAAGTATTTCTGGAGAGCCATAGTATATTTTCCAAGAGGGGGAAGACAGAAAAAAAACAATAGATTTAGCAAAAAAAAAAAAAAATATGGCAGTAGAATAACAAAGGCTATTTAGTTTAAAAATATAGAGTATTATGGGTTAGTCACTAAACTATGAATGCAAATTTTCTGAGTTTCGCTCTAAACACACCAATAAAAGCTTGGCTGCCTGAACATTATTTTCTAGCATCCAGATGTGAACATGTGGAAAACACACAATAAATATTTTCTTTTCATGGAGACTCTTTTGTGTTAACGTACATTCCCCCTCTGCAGGAGCGCCAGGTTCCTGCCCCGGCTCACACGTGTCTCTGCGCCTCCTAGCGCTCCGTTATCCGTGAACGCAAACGTCCACCATGGTTGGCAAGGGGCACTGGGGTTATCACGCAGGAGGAAGTGGAGGGTATGTAGGAAATCCTGAAAATATGAACATGCTAATCAAATTTGCCTTGTGTAGTAAAAGTCTATTTTATTATAACCTATGCCTCCCAGGAACATGGGTCAGTTGAATGAAATAAAAATGACATAGATATTGTGTGTATGTGTGTGTGTATGTGTGTGTGTGTGTGTTTTTAAACAACTTTCTGCCTATTTTGACTAGACTTATTAGGTACAGTGAACTAAAAGCCCAAAATCTGTACTGTTTCATCTGGATTTAAAATTTTATTTCTCATCTCCAGGAGCACAATGGGTTAAAAAAAAAAAAAAAAGCAGTGTGTTTCCCTGGCCAGTCTGCTCATTGGTAAAGCGTTGGCCCAGCATGTGGATGTCCTGAGTTTGAGTCCCAGTCAGGGCACACAGAAGCACCCATCTGCTTCTCCACCCTTCCCCCTCCCTCTTCTCTCTCTCTCTCTCTCTCTCTTTCTCTCTCTCTCTCTCCTTCCCACAGTCATAGCTCAATTGGTTCGATTGCATTGGCCCCAGGTGCTGAGGATGGCTCTGCAGAGGCTCTGCCTCAGGTGCTAAAAGTAGCTCAGTTGCAAGCATGGCCCCAGATGGGCAGAGCATCAGCCCCAGACGGGAAGTGCCAAGTGGATCCTGGTCAGGGAGCATGTGGGAGTCTGTCTCTCTCTCTCTCCCCCTCCTCTCACTTGGAAAAGAAGAAAAACAAAAAAAGCAGAGAGACTGGGATGCCAGCCCTTCGAACGCTCTGGAGCAGCCACGTCAGGCAAATCCCAAGTATGATTAGCATTTAAGGTTGGTAGAGTAGGAAGATTTTATTTTATTTTATTTTATTTTATTTTTTCTTTCATTTTTCTGAAGCTGGAAACAGGGAGAGACAGTCAGACAGACTCCCGCATGCGCCCAACCGGGATCCACCCGGCACGCCCACCAGGGGCGACGCTCTGCCCACCAGGGGGTGATGCTCTGCCCATCCTGGGCATCGCCATGTTGCGACCAGAGCCACTCTAGCGCCTGGGGCAGAGGCCAAGGAGCCATCCCCAGCGCCCGGGCCATCTTTGCTCCAATGGAGCCTTGGCTGCGGGAGGGGAAGAGAGAGACAGAGAGGAAAGCGCGGCGGAGGGGTGGAGAAGCAAATGGGCGCTTCTCCTGTGTGCCCTGGCCGGGAATCGAACCCGGGTCCTCCGCACGCTAGGCCGACGCTCTACCGCTGAGCCAACTGGCCAGGGCTAGGAAGATTTTAAAGGTCTGTCTTGTATCAAATCTTTGCCTGCAAATAGCAGGGGCCTTCCCTGTCTCAGAGAGGACAGCCAAAGCAAAAGGAAGCCCTGCGTAGGTAAAGAGGACCCTAACGACAGCTTGCTTCAGTGAGTTTTAAAGACTTTCTTTCCCTTCCCAACAAATAACCCCCAAAGTGTCGTTTTCTTGTTCGTTTCCCAAGCAAAAGCAAGAAATACTCTATTAAAAATTTTATAGCTGAGCAAACCAAGTCCCAAAGCACGATGAAAAATACGGCAAAAGGAACAATAAGTTTGCACACGGTTACTTTATAAAATAAGTTTATTTCGGGTTCTTTTCAGGCTTTCTTTAAAATAAAAATTGATTTGTGGCCAGAATGGACCCAGATGAGACTCCTAATCTTTCTGGGTTCGGGCTGTAACACTGCTTCGTGGGTGGCCTTCCACAGAAAAGTCATAGTTGTTTATTCTAAAATCCAAGACTTAATTAGGTTTTCTGAGTTGGTTTTTTTTTTTGTTTCTAACCAGTGCTGTAGGATTTTTATTCCCTGATAAAAATATGAATTTATTACATTTTAACATTTCAGTGTCTGTCATAAAATTTTACTGGAAAATAGATACGCTCGTTCACTCTTTACTGCCCGTGGCTGCTTTTACAGTGTGAGGGCAGAGTTCAGGAGTCACCCCAGGGACCACCTGGCGCAGAATCCCTAAAACACTGACTCTCTGACCCTTTAGAGAGAATTTGCCAGCGTCCTGCTATGTAAATACCCTTAGCGCTCTCCCCAGACGCCCCACCCCGCTCCTTTGTTTACCAAGAACGCACGCCCTTCCCCAGCTGTGTCCTCTTCCTTCTGACCCCCTTCTTGTGACTGCTCAGTGGCCCGCCCCGGAGCCATGAGAGCCACCTGGCTGGCAGACGCGGAGAGCTAGGGACACCCGGGAGGTCACAGTCCCCCCACCCCTCCGTGGCGCTCAGCCAGTGACTGCTATTGGACTGTGGAAGCGACCCCCTTGGCCAAGGCAAAATAAATTCTGAGGGGCACTGTCCACGTCCTCGACACTCTCCGGCTGTGACGCTTGCCTGCTGGGGACGTGCCCGCTGCGGCAGCGTGCTGCAGCCTGTGAGCATGGCGAGCTTGAGTCTTTCCCGAGGCCACGACCGTCCTTAAAAAAAAAGAAAGAAATTAACACTGGAGGAAGGGAAACACTGAATCAGTTACAATCTGAAACAAGGTCCCATTGCTTGGAACACAGGATGCCCCTCCCCCAGGCTCCTCTTCTGATACCGCTGCTCAGAACGTGCTGCTCTGCCATTGGGCGGCCACCGTGGGGGACCGAGAGGAGCTACATTTCTCCAGCTTGAGGCACCCGCAGTGTCTGACGCACCGGGCTCTGGGCTGGCTGCTCAGCGCGCGCTGATCGGAACACGCCCCAGGCCTGGAACATCGCACACAGTCACGAGGTCCTCACGCTTTCCTGCGCCGGGAGAGCAGGCACCCGGGCTGCCGCAGTTTCTCAGATTGTTCTGCGTGCCAGGCTCAGTGACCAGTGGAATGAATACTTGTTAAGTGTGACTGTACCTTGTCATTCTCGAGGATGGAAATCTACCCAGCCAGGACAGCAGTTCAGGTCCACATAGAATTCCTCGTAAAGGAGTGACTGACACGTCACCTCGCATCATATACTGTCACCGGACTGGGCTCCAGGCTGAGCTCCGAGTGTCCTGACTCTGGGTCCCCTGCTCCATCAGTAATTCCCTAGGTGGCCCTCGACGATTCATTTCCTTCTCTAAGCCTCCACCTCTTCAACTATAAAATGAAGAGGCCAGACTAGATTTAGATTATGCAGAACAGTCATTCCAAAACTCAGATTCCTCTGAACTCCCCAATTACGAAGCTCTGCCCGACCTCTCAGGGGCTAATGGGCTTGTTTCAGAATGCTCTGTCCATCTGGGGCGTTGCTCCGTTGCAACCTGAGCCATTCTAGTGCCTGAGGTGGAGGCCATGGAGCCATCCTCAGCTCCCAGGGCCATCTTTACTCCAGTGGAGCCTAGGCTGTGGGAGGGGAAGAGAGAGACAGAGAGGAAGGGGAGGGGGAGGGGTGGAGAAGCAGATGGGCGCTTCTCCTGTGTGCCCTGGCGGGTTTACTCCCTTAGGAGTGTTAAGAACTGAACTACAGGATGTTAAAATGTGAAATGCCTTACTTCTTATTTATTCTGTCCATCGTCCCAGGCTTGAAAATAATATTGCTCCAACATATCATTCAGTCTTTTATAAAAGGCCCTTTGCAATACAGTTCTGAAACATATTTGCTACTTATCTTCTGACTCAAATTTCAGACAGAACCAAGTTCCAGTGGATGCCATCTTTTTTCTGTCCTAGTGAATGGCCTGACTTCATCATTTTGAGTTATTTTTTCAGATTTAAAAAAAAAATTTTAATACACTCAAGCCTACTCCCTTTTTTTATAACAACCTCACCTCTTTCTTTGGTCCCCAGATCTCAGTAGGAGTATTAAGATTTGTAGAACATTAAATCCAAAGCAGTTCCTGTTCCAAAATTAGATATAAAAGATAGGAATCATTTGTATCTATATATATATATATATTTTTTTTTTTTTTTTTATTATTTTATTTCTCCAAAGTCAGAAGCAGGAAGGCACTGAAACAGACTCCTGCATGCCCACCAGGGGGCAATGCTCTGCCCATCTGGGATGTTGCTCTGTTGCAACCAGGGCCATTCTAGCGCCTGAGGAGGAAGCCATGGATCCGTCCTCAGTGCCGGGGCCAACTTTGTCCCAATGGAGCCCTGGCTGCGGGAGGGGAAGAGAGAGACAGAGAGGAAGGAGAGGGGGAGGGGTGGAGAAGCAGATGGGCGCTTCTCCTGTGTGCCCTGGCCAGGAATTGAACCCGGGACTTTCACACACCGGGCCAATACTCTACCACTGATCCAACCAGCCAGGGCCTAATTTTTATTCTTAATTCATTGTGTTGACACGGTTTCAAGTGTCCCACTCAATATATAACACCTTCTACCCACTGCATCGTGTATCAATTACTGTGATTCAAATAATTTATTATTGGCTCACCTGGATGCAATTGTAGGCACAAGGTTGAGGATTCATCTTGTTGCAATTTCTTTTTAAATCAGAAATTCAATTGTTATGTGGCTCTGAAAATCAGTTCACGTGGAGGAACATTATACTCCCCCCTCCCCCGTCTCCCTTCCTCTTGCTCATCTCGGAAATGGTGCCTCCTCCCCATTGGCTGTCTCCAACAAGAAGGAAGGGGATTTTCTCACCAGCAGTATTGATCCCTATCTGATTTATCCATTGTTTCAAAATCAATGGAACAACCTCGTCCTTGGTCTGATGCTAGGCGCTGAGAAAATAAGGAAAAGGGAGAGGGAAGGCTTCCCGAATGGTCGTTAAATTGCATGTTGAAGAATGAGGGGAATTATGAGAACAAGGATGGAGGCAGGAAGATGAGGAAAGCGAGCACTTGGAGCGCCTGCCAGTCCCCGGGATCGCCGACGTGCAGAAGACCAGCCGGGTCCCGGTAGGACCTTCGAGTTTTAGCTTTGCCTATTATGTGATCTGGGGCAGATGACCTGACCTCTCTGAAAGTCACTTTACCTAAACTAGCAAGATAATTCCTAGCTCACGGGTTGTAGTGAAGATGAAACACAGCAAACACATGCGAATTGAAAGAGTTTTCTTAGTGTTATTGCGACGAACCTTTGTCTTTCCAGTGAAAAGGCTTCCCCGAGGGCTGGCAATTCACCCACTACCTCACGGAGACGCCTGTGATTTCCACCACTGACACTCATTCTGTGGACATCTAAGGATTTCACCTAACAACTTAGTAGTAAGAAAAACCTTGTATATGCAGTATATTTTGCATATGTGATAATGATTTCTATTCATTTACAGTAAAAGTGATCCTAAGGAACCATTTCTGTAGCCCTATTCTGTCCCAGGGTCCGGATGATTCATTTAATGGACACTAGTTCACGCTGTCGTCACAGCAACCCAAGGAGCTAATTCTATTCGTAGATTCGTAGAGGTCAGTGACTTGCCCAGCATCTTAGAGCTGACAACTGGCAGATCTGTGTCTCTAACCTCGTTCGTCTGGCTTCAAAGAACAGTCTTCTAGCCACTTGATCAGCTAAAGAAATAAAGAAGAACTCCAGCCCTAGACAAATTTCTCATGTCTTTTTTATTCTCAGTCTCATTCTTGGATATAAAGCATATGGAACTCTATCTACCATTGCCATCCTTTCCCTCAGTCATGACAAGAACAAAAACCCAAACTCTACAAACAAGTCTGGTCATGGGAGCTGAAGCAATAGACAAAGCTGATGCATTTCCGATGAACAATAAAATATCTGCTCCTCAGGCACCAGCGTTAGGACAAAGATGGTTACAGCCTTGTTATTATGTTTCACAGACTCTGAACAATCAAGAAGACTGAACTGAATCAACTGGCAATCAAAGCATTATTCTTCTCAACTTCTTTTTCTGTAAGTGAGAAGCAGGGAGACAGAGACAGACTCCTGCATGCACCCCAACCAGGATCCACTCAACAAACCCGCTACTGGGTGATGCTCTGCCCATCTGGGGCCACTGCTTCATTGCTCAGCAACTGAGCTATTTTAGCACCTGGGACAAAGCCACAGAGCCATCCTCACTGCCCAGGGCCAACTTGCTCAAACTATTTGAGATATAGCTGTGGGAGGGGAAGAGAGAGAAGAGAAAAAGGAAATAGGGAGAGGTGGAGAAGCAGATGGTCACTTTTCCTGTGTGCCCTGACCGGGAATTAAACCCAAGACTTCCACATGCCGGGCCAACACTCTACCACTGAGCCAACCAGCCAGGGCCTAATTCCTAATTCTTTATCATTCAAAGTGGCAGCCTTCTGATTGTAATGCTAGATCATATACAGGGATGTCCCTTACCTAACATGACTGGCTAATTATTAGAGGACTTGGTTTCTTTCTCCAGCTGTTTCCTTTTTGAGTAAACACATTGCTAAGTTCATTTGCACTTCATTGCTTCTCGACGGCAACTGCTCTGCAAAAATTATTGGCTTCTGGCTGTCTGCCCATCTCCATGGGCAGAAGAAACAAATGTGTGTTTCTCTAATTTAAAAACTGAAAACCACCCTCCTTAAAAATCTAACACACTTTTAAAATATTGCACAACATTATTTTCTAGACATCATGAAGGAACAGTGTCTAGTCCTGCCATCCCTAAATTCCTTAATTTGTAGAAGTCGAGGGTTCGATTCCCAGCCAGGGCACACAGGAGAAGTGCCCATCTGCTTCTCCACCCTTTCCCCTTGCCTTTCTCTCTATCTCTCTCTTTTCCCATAGCCAAGGCTCCATTGGAGCAAAGTTGGCCTGGGGGCTAAGGATGGCTCCATGGCCTCCGCCTCAGGTGCTAGAATGGCTCCTGTTGCAACAGAGCAATGCCCCAGATGGGTAGAGCATTGCCCCCTGGTGGGTATGCCAGGAGTCTGTCTGACTGCCTCCCCGCTTCTAGCTTCAGAAAAATACAAAAAAAAAAAAAAAGAAAAGAAAAAAAAAGAAAAAGGAATTAGCAATTAACCTCCTCATAACTGAAGGAGAAAATGCTCTCAGATGGGGGAAATTTTATGCATTATGTCTCCAAGCTCAAAATAATTTTCTAACCACTTTTATGGTATAATATGCTTTGAGTATTTCCTTTAGAAATATAAGGCTTCATGAGTCAAGGCTAAAGACAGTGTTGTTTAGGAATTATAAACTAGTACAGCTATCACGGGGGACATTTCTTAGATGTCTGATGAAAATTCAGATTCTGCGACACCTTTGTCCATAATGTCTGTACCTACTGTAAATTATGAAAAGTGAGCAAACCTCTACTTACAGCCCAATTATTAGCTACCTGTTTCTATATATAGTAGGTGGACTTAACTGTAACTAGTATTCCCCTGTACTTTTCTGCAGATCCCTAATTAACCACAAAGTCTTTCCTCTACATACTTGGCAAGACATTTCTTAAAATATATAGAAGACATATCTAAAGAATAGGTAGAACCATACATTGTTGAGATGTGAGGTTCTGACCATGGTCCAGCCAAAGCCATATCTGTTGGAGCCAGGGATGGTGACATTCTCCAAAGCTCACCACTTTACATTCCTGCCAGATGCCAACAAATGGAGAGCTTCAACCCTTCCATTCCACAGACACACCCTAACCGCCAGGTGTAACCAGCCTGGATTCCTGCTGGGGGAGGGGGGGAGCTGTGCTTCTCCGTTTGTTCATGATGCCGGTGTTGATTCAGTACTCACATTTGTGACGCCTCATACGGAGCGTGCGGCACATGGCCACAAACAAGACGGACAGGACACCACTCCTGAGGCTTATGTCGGGGTGGGGTGGGGTTACACACAGTAAGCAGCATGGCTCCGAAGCTGAACTCTAGCCTGTCTCCCTCACCCTCCTGACCTGCCCCGTCTCAAGCCGGAAGCCTTGGAGTCATCCTTGATGGCGTCTTCCTCCTCTCTTCCCTCCGGGGACCATTTTCGGAAGTTGTCTTCAGCTTCTCCCCCTCTCTCCATCCTCTCTGCTTCCAGCCTCGTCCAGGCCACTGGCATCCTGTGTGCAGACAGACAACAACGTGTTGGTTCACAGGAGAGAGGGGGTTGGGGGGTAGGAAAAGGTAAAGGGGCCAAAGGGAAGGTGAAGGGAAGGTGAATTGACTTTGGGTGGTGGGCCCACAACGGAATATCCACAACGGAATATTCTGTACCACAGAACTGTGCACTCGAAACCTACGTGAACCTGTTAACCAATGCTATCCCAAGACACTTGATTTAAAAAAAGGTCTTAAAAATATGCCCCTTCTCTCTTCCTTTGATCCTGTAGATACAAATATCATGAGATTTTATCAAAACCACTTTATTCTAGTGTTACTTCTGCCCGCGAGATAGTGTATTACACCCTCCTGGCGTCGACGCAGACAGTGAAACTTTCTAATAGGTTGCCAATCGCTCTGACACAGAAGCCAGAGAAAATGTAACTTATCCCGGAACCTTGTTCCCAATCAGTCTCCAGCGCTGCAGCTGTCACATTTGGCCCCTAAAATGCCCTTGATTAAAGGAGTGAAGCAGAGAAAGAGTAATCGTCTGCCAAGTTAGGTGGCTATAATCCTCAATATTGGTAATTACACTTCAAATACATTGAGCTTTGTTGTTGAAGCTCAGAAAATAAAAACTCTGATTCATCTAAACAAAAGATGACTCAGATCTTGCAAGACTCAAAAAGCTAAGGATGCTCTTGAATATTCCCCTGCAGCAAAACCACCTTACTTTACGATGTGGTCAGATCTCCCTAGGCTGTTTCTGCATCTGGTCATCTGAGGACACCTTCGCCAACCACAGAAAGTACTGCATGAAGCTTACTCTTCTGAGAAAGGGCACCAAATATGAAGCTAGGCTCTGTTTGTTATTGGGAATCCAAGCTCTCTCCTACTTTTGGTCAAGAGCTCTGATATTTCATCAAGGAAAAAAAGAGCTCACCTGCTTGGTCCTAGTCCCAAAAAACAGCCAGAAGAATTAGCTCATCTTCTGACATCTCTGTTTGCATCAAAATCATGGTCAAAGCCTTCTAGGCTGTGACGGTAGAGCTCTCAGACCTCGGTGAGTACAAATGCACTGTCCACCTTCAGTGGGTCACAGACACGACAGTCAGAAGTTTTTACGGCACAGATCAGTAATACAGGGAGAACGTGTCTCCTGTTGGCTAGCCGTAGCCCCTGCCTCTTTATCTATGGGTTTTCTCCTGAATCGTTGGATGACTGTTCATCTTTCCATCCTGTTGGATGACAGTTCTAAGGTTCAGGCACCGCTCAATTCCTCCTACATGCGACAATGCCAAAGTTCCCATGACAGTCCTTATCGTATAGCATTCCTTCTGTTTAACTTGTAGATGGTCAGCTGCTGACGCAGCAACATTACACAGCAGCCTGGTAGCAGCGGTCCCCAAATAGCGTTCAGTACCTTCGACACTTCTGACACGGTTGGCATCAATGAATTCGCCTTTATAAAAAACCATTCGTCAACTATCTGAGACAAAAGACAAGGATTCAAACTTATGTTTAACCACTCCACCCCCCCCAGGACCCCTCATCTCCACCAAAACTGGTACCCCAAATAAAGCTGCCTTCCTCCAGACAAAAACTAAAGTGTGATCTGTTTTTAAAAATGTCTCCTACAGGAAGTTCTCTTTATAGTTCCGACATCACACTTGTCAAACCTCCTCCACATTCTATTTAAAAGTGATCCTGAAACTCGATCTCCCTTTTTTAAAAGCCGCGCTGAGAAAGCCCTCATTCCACACGGCACTCCCAAAATAATCGAGGGATAGGTAGGTTGAAATCCCCAGCTCCAAAGGTCATTTCAGAAATTAATCCTTCTGCTCTGACCAGGCGGTGGTTCAGTGGATAGAGCATCGGCCTGGGACTCAGAGGACCCAGGTTTGAAACCCTGAGGTCCCCAACTTGAGCACAGGCTCAGTCAGCTTGGGAGCAGGGTCACCAGCTTGAGCGTGGGATCATAGACATGACCCCATGGTCGCTGGCTTGAGCCCAAAGGTCACTGGCTTGAAGCCCAAGGTTGCTGGCTTGCACAAGGGGTCATTCGGTCTGCAGTAGCATGCCCCCTCTCCCAGTCAAGGCACATATGAGAAGGCGGTCAGTGAACAACTAAGGTGCTGTAACAATGAGTTAATGCTTCTCATCCTTCTCCCTTCCTGTCTGTTGTTCTCTCTCTCTAGCTTAAAAAAAAAATTAATCCTTTAATATTGTCACAGCTATGGCCACATCGTCCTTTAACACTAATGGCACAGTATTCCTGATGCTCGCTTAGTTGCAAACACTGTGTCCTGAAAGAGGGCTTCCAGACATTGGGGACACAGCCATCCCAGAGCCAGAGGAGCACCTCTAAGGCGGCCCATGCTGCACCTGTTACCCACGACGTCACCACCAGCCCATCAGAGCAGGAAGGAGACATCCAAATTTGTGTTTGGAAGCCTGTGATTTCATTACTCCTAGTATTATTAGCAATAGTGGTGGAAATAGCAGTAGAAATAGTCCTCCTTTATAGGGTACTTAGCACAGGCCAGACACCCTGTTCAATGCTCTAGGCACACTGTCCGTGAGCTTCATAATTGAATATTTAGGGAAATATTAGTTTTAATACTGAGAATCTCATACATTTGAATGTTCAAAAGGAGGCATAGTTTTCTGTCATTTTTTCCCCCTTAAGATAGCAGGGAAACACTTGGCTAATCCCACTGCCATCAGCCCTCGGTGAGAGGGAAGACAGGTGAGTGATGGGAGGAGTAAGTCCCGGTGACTTCCAACTGGGCAGAGAGAGCCAAATGGAAATCCAAGGAAAGAAAGATGAAAAAAGAGAAAATGTTTCAATAAGACATCTGCAGGGAGGATGACAATGTCAAAGACCCAAGGGAGATACAGATGGTACAGAGCTTTGGTTGAGGTAAGGTGCGTGCAGAGACAGTGTGAAGGGTGGGGCAAGGGAGGCTGTGCATTCCTTCCAGGTCAACCAGGAAGAAGGTCAGATCTGCAGAGGCCGGCACAACCAGGAAGAAGGTCAGAGCCACGGAGGCCGGCACAACCAGGAAGAAGGTCAGAGCCACGGAGGCCGGCACAACCAGGAAGAAGGTCAGATCCGCGGAGCCGGCAGTCCTGGGGGGCGTGCCTCTTACCCACGACCTCACATTCATTAACAAGCTTGGCGTTTACGTTCCAGACAACCTTAACCTGGGAAGGTTGCATCCATGGAAAAGTATGTTGAAAAGAAGACTAGAAACCTCTTTTTCTTAAATCCAACTTCTTCCTCAGATACTGTTGAAATGTAAATACTAACTAACCTTTCTGGGATTCAGGTTTCATTAATTGCATAATGAACATTAATCAAACCAACCCGCCTACATCACACTTTTTAAAGATTGTGTAGGGTAAGACAATGGACAGGAAAGCACTTTGAAATGGTATAAGGCACGATTCAAAAGTAAAGGGCGTTGCGATCGCTTTGTATCTGATGCAGTCGGCTCTAAACTGACGGCTGGATGCTCTAATCCTTCACGGGGGACACAGGACAACACGAAAAATATCAAATGAAATACTAAGGTCTCTGCCTCATTAATTCAGGATGGGAAAACTATAATGAGAGTGCTGCAAAAGGTCCACTGGGTGTGGTAACTAGAAGAAGAAATATACAAACATTTGTGTGTGTGTGTGTGTGTGTGTGTGTGTGTGTGTGTGTGTCTCCAGGAATTGATTTAGTCATTTATTCAGTTCATCTATACTTTTTCCCATGGGGAGATTTCAAGCTCATTTACTCTCATTCCTTGTTGAGTAGGTATGAAGAATAGAATAGTAATTATTCAAAAATTAAGATCAACATCTAGATTCTTCCTCAGGAAAAATTATTTAATAATAACTTCGATGATCTTCAGTCCTTCATCGCCCTCACGGAATTTGTCTGGACTCAGCGTGGGAACCCGGGGTATCTCTCAGACTGTCGAAATAGAGAGAGGTCTGTTCGCCAGATGTTGTCCAGCGCATAGGCTGCCGCCTATGTCCTCTGGGCCTGAACTCCATTAAGGTCAGCTCTGATTCCTAGTGCCCTACATATCTGACAAAGCAAGTGAAAATCCCCTTTAAGGGCAGGTAACATTATGCTCCATCTTAAATGATTTCAATTATTTGAAATACAGTGTTGTTGGTCAAATAAGTTTGTAAATATGATATATAGGTTTGCTCACTTATAGTTTGCATTGGGCGTGGGGGACAGACTGTAAGCAGGCAGGGTGGTTATAGCCTAAGGCTTAGTTTTAAGACTAAGCTTTTCTCCATACCCTTAACTGATTGCATGATGTGGGGTGGTGCACTCTCATGAGAAATCCCATTATGCCTCATATAAGTGACTTTGTATCAGAGACTTCCTTGTTTGTATATTGGATTAAAGGTTTTAATTTCTACACTATAAAGTGGGGCAGACCGGGAGCTTGCTCTCTCAGTTACTGAGATTAGCATTAAAGAGGAGAGCAGAGAAGGGCCATGTGGAGGAGAGGAAAAGCAGCCAAGATGGTGGAGTGCTGAAGGAGAAGCCAGTTTGTGCAGAGAGAAGGAGATGGGGAACAGAGGTGAATAAGGCTGGTGAGGTACAAACCTTTGATTCTAGGAAACTCGGATAACTCAGTGGCATTGGGAGCCCTGAATGGAAAGGGAAGTGTTTTCCCACTATGTGTATTTCTTGCCTGCCAGTTGCAAGCCAGGATTAAAGCTGATGGCCCACCAGTTCTTGGCTTTGTTGTTTCATTACCGTCTGTCCGAATCTAACCTGAACCTGGACGGGCCAGGCGACTGTGATGGTGGCCGTGGCTACTGGCTTTACAAGTGTCCAGCATGCAAGCTAAGACCACTAGAAACATGTTAGGACAAGAAACCCTAAGGGCGGGGGAAACAAGAAAAATAACAATCAATTCTAAGCCAAGCTTGGAAACACTGGCAGTGAGCTGTAACCTATAAAACATCATGCAGGGAACATTCAAAAGAAACAAATGAAAATGCTGGGCTATCATAACAGAATTTCCAACCTTAAGTAAACAACTGAAGGCAGAATAAAATATGAAGAAGACATGTAGGAAGGCATGAAGAATAAGACGGTACATTGTGGGAGGCTCAAAACGAGCAGTGAATGAGTGAGACAGTAACAGCAATCTTGTTTGAAAACAGACACTATGTAAATAAACATTTTACATCCTATCATTTGTTGTTTTTATACGGCCACGGCTCATTTAGACTTACCCATATTTGCATATATACATACAGATGTATGTGTTAGAACATGCAAGAAATCAATGGCATACAAGTCAACGTAAATGAGTTAAAATGTCCTAATAACCTTGCAGTGTTTTGAAAGTCAAAGTGCATGTTGCAATCTCTAGAGCAGACACAAACACACACACATCACAAGACAGACAGAGCTAACTAGAGAAGGGAAGGGAAGTTATCACCCTGGCTAATGGAAAAGAAAGACACAGCCAGAGCTCATTCCTTGAATGAGAAAAAGACGTATAAGGGAGAGCAGGTTCTAATATCATTTTTACATTAAAAGAAGTTAAGAGATACCATAGAAAATTGATGGGGGGGGGATAATGGAGGTTTAAGGACAATAAAGAAACAAAATTGGCCAAACAGAACCAAGAGAAATAGGATAGCTTTCCAAACTGGGAGACACAGAGAGATGGTATGAAGAATTATAGATGAGCTAACTATTGATCTTCCATCACAAGGTGTCAAATTGACAAATTAGGAGACAGCAGGAGAAGGATCTCATTTTGGTTTGAGAGTAATCACCCGAAAAACTAAAATAAAAAAATAGTTTAGTCATGTTCTCTTCAAAGGAGCATGAGGATGGTGAAGATGACATAAAACAGAGGCTACGCATTCTCTGTTCCTCTGTTTGATTACTTTATTCTCTGGACATATAAAATTTAGATTATATATACTTATATATAATTTTACAGTGTATGAATATATATAGCTATTGTAAATTATGTTATAGCCAATATAAACTATATTACTAAAATAGTACATATTTACATTAAATATATCATCTATTTTATATATAAAATCTATATTTTATATATTTATAGTTATATTTATATGTTAATACTGGGAAATTACACTGTAATTGTCCTTATGAGCTAAATTTGTTTTCACTGATCATGTTAAAAAAATTTTTTTTAATTGATTGATTTTAGAGAAAGAGAGAAACATTAATTTGTTGTTCTACTTAATTATGCATGCATTTATTGGTTGATTCTTATATGTGCTCTGACCGGGGATCGAACCTATAACCTTGGCATATCTGAACAACACTATAACCAACTGAACTACCTGGCCAGGCCCTTTTGCTGATCTTTAATAAGGTTGTTAAAATCCAGGTCATGGTTTTACAAGTCTCAAGTTAGACAGATTGGGTTTCAGATCCCTTTTCTGCTATAACCTAGCTCTGTGGCATGGGAAAATTCACTTACCCTCTTTCAGTATCTATTTTCTCATCTCTCAAGTAGGAAAAATTATAACTACTATCAGAAGTGTAGTGATAATTGGAGACAGTACATTTAAAAGGCTTAGCCAGTGCCTGACATAAGTGTCCAATAAATTAAAATAATTATCGTAATTCAACACTATTACTGTTCCTTTATTTACTAAATCTCTCCTGAGCCCTAATGTGCATCACAAATTCTCCAGAGACTGCCCATAAGAAGTTTACCGGACGGTGGCAGGGGGTTAGCAGAGGGTGCTGTGGGTGTAGGCTCTCACGGGGAGGGAGGAACATCCATTGAGTCATTGACACTGAAATAATTTGAGTTAAAGAAAGGAAATCCCACGCAGAGGAAACAGCATGAGCATCAGAGGTGGATTAAGGTCAGTTGAGGCCCCGAGTGCAGAAGAAAATATGTATTGGGCCTCCTGTCATTAGAAAAAAAGTGTAAAGTTGGGGTTTTGCAGGGCCCTTCAGAAGTTGGGGCTCAGGGCGCATGCCCGGTGCACCCGCCATTATATCTGCCTCTGATGAGCATACGGCATAAATATAAAACAACGTGATATGTTGTATGTGTTAGGTAAGGGCCTTCCAATTTGTCCAACTCCACGGACAGCTACTGAGGACTTTTAAGCAGAACAATGACTACAACTGATATTAGAAGACTAGCTGAAAAGATGAGTTTCAACTCACTCTCTAAAGGAAATACAGGGAGCAAGAAGAGCATTTACTCCTTGGAGAAAAATCCCTCCAGAGTTCTTCACTGCGCTTTACAAAATTCTATTCCTTCATTCACCAAAGCTTTTGACTTGAATGCCTATGATTAGGCAAATGCACTGATTTCTTTGCGTGTCATGTACTAAAATATACACTTTTACATTCCCGGACTGGATTAGATTGTTCTAGGGTGGGGACGAGGTCACCTGTTGATCACTCTATCACGAGCACGAGTTTGGCACACAGAACGCCCTACACCCCTGTGTACCAAGTTCATTCTTCAGGCCTCTGGGAGCTCTGTGATACTGTTTCTGATCCTGGGTTTGAATCTCGGCTGTTTCTAACATTTTAATCCAAGTTGTTTCGCTGGCTCACAATTGGTCCTCTACTGCATGTTACCCTTCATGTTTCTTTTAAAAAATATATGTTGGTAAAGCCACTCAGTCAACTACATGGGCATCCCGCCATCATGACACAAGAGAGAATAAGAGAGACCTTGAAGAAGCTGAAGGCCAACGCTCACACTCCCAAGTTACGGCTGAAGAATAACCACCTGGCCACACATAGGAGGAAGGACGCGTGGTACCACTGTCGGTGCAATTCTGAGAGTGGCTGGGATACTCCCATGTTGGGGATAAGGTAATAACCCCTTTCACTGAAAACCACGTTGAGTAGAGAAATGCCTTTGGTCTGTGGCAGACTCTTATCTCATTCTAGATCCATCTACCACACAGAGATTTAACCTTGCAGCTCCAACAAAAATGGCTATATTCCTCCTGGATAACTAATTTAGGGGAGGACAACATTAGGACGTGAGAAATATGTTCTCGAAAAAGGTTCATCCTGAAAGAGACTTTTTTTTTCAAACTGTTGAATACGTGTGAAAAGAGGTCACATTAAAAGTCAGCTTCACTCTCGAACATTTGCTCACAAAAACACAAGCAACAAATAAAGAACATCTGGGAAGTGATTGTCTTGCCCTAACTACGTACAAATGAAAAAACAGTCTTCGAATGCTCCAGTGCCTTCGTTCCAAACGGCCTATCAGCCTCAGAAGCTGTTCCTGGTAGCTTCTCGTTGACAATACTTGACACCGTTGTTTACAGAGCTGTTAACCAAATGTTAAATATTATGCTCATGCTGTTTGAAAAAAAATGTGTCTGAGATCCACAGAGTTTTTAAGTTATTATCTAAGGCCAGTAATTATCTTTGCAAAGTAATTAAACAGAATAGAAGAATATTTGGCATAAGGACTATTTTTTTACCAAAAAAAAGTAAAAGTTTCAGACAGTGAGCTTTAAGAAAAAAAATAGGTCGGCCCTGGCCGGTTGGCTCAGTGGTGGAGCGTCGGCCTGGCATGCAGAAGTCCCAGGTTCGATTCCCGGCCAGGGCACATAGGAGAAGCGCCCATCTGCTTCTCCACCCCTCCCCCTCTCTTTCCTCTCTGTCTCTCTCTTCCCCTCCCGCAGCCAAGGCTCCATTGGAGCAAGGATGGCCCGGGCGCTGGGGATGGCTCCTTGGCCTCTGCCCCAGGCGCTAGAGTGGCTCTGGTCGCAGCAGAGCGATGCCCCAGAGGGGCAGAGCATCGCCCCCTGGTGGGCAGAGCATCGCCCCTGGTGGGCGTGCCGGGTGAATCCCGGTCGGGCGCATGCGGGAGTCTGTCTGTCTCTCCCCGTTTCCAGCTTCAGAAAAATACAAATAAATAAATAAATAAGAAAAAAAACAAGTGATTTATTTTTAAGTAAAAATTTCAGAACATGACAATAAAAATCAATGCAGGTAGTGAAGGACAGATTCGGGTAGCGGTGGCCTGTTTTCTCGTTCTCCCTGTCACCATCATTACTAATTAAAGGCAGCTAAGATTGGCCTTTCTGTGTCTGAATTCCAGCTCTCATCCTAAAGACCCCCCTGGGGAGAGCAGGGAATTCCAGTCCCTGCCAAAGTAGGCACAGGCAGTGTTTACACAAGTCCAAAAGTTAGTTCATTAGTAAAAAATGCAATTAGCCACATGGAAAAACAGCCAGAAAAAGCGTTCCTGGATGAGTCTTTCCTTTTCGTTAATAATGAGCAGCACAAGCCCCCAGTACCCACTTAGGAGCGATGGCTGTCCGTTGTCCCCATTCAAGTTCAAGGTCCTTGAGAGCCAGTCTCCTTTGTCAGAAGCCACAATGCCTAGAATTCGGCCTCAAATGCCCCTTAGTTTTGCTGACGGACAAGTGTTACCACAGTGTACATTTCCACATAAACACAATACTTTCCTTAAATATAATTCTAAAATACCATGGTCACTGTTGGC
The DNA here is from genome assembly GCF_036850995.1 of Saccopteryx leptura. Taxonomy (NCBI): domain Eukaryota; kingdom Metazoa; phylum Chordata; class Mammalia; order Chiroptera; family Emballonuridae; genus Saccopteryx; species Saccopteryx leptura. Next base: position 74,827,196 of record NC_089513.1, read on the forward strand.
TTCAATGATCAAAGTAGAGACATAGGAGAAAGAAGGGAAATGAGTATAAAAGGAAAATAATTTCCCCGACTCATTAACCCAACCTAATAAATAATAACGCCGTCATTGTTCCGTGTAGCATTGCACCGCTGGTCTGGGTCGCAGCCATCGACCTAGATTGCCGGTGTTGTATTTGACAGGCACCTTAGAAAAATTAAAAGACAAGCAGACAGGACCAGCATCTTTGGCAATGTGCCCATGGAATATACTTGAGCTTATTGAACATTGTTGGAAAAAGAGGACAATGGCCATTGATTGCTCAAAGCACCTGCTCTGGGAAGGGACAGACACAATGACCCATGAACTCTCTGTCCCTGTCTCTTTAGAGCAGGACAGGCAGCTGATGAGATTGTTTCTGTCGAGGTTAATTAGCCCAGTTTCCCTCCGTGCAGGTCAGCATCAGGTCTGGGATCCCTGTGACCTGATGTGGCATCTGAACACAGGACAGAAGCCCCTTCTGCACATCAGGGGACAGCACAGCCACAAAGTTTGACAGCTTGTGATTACAGGGCTGGATTTGGAAACCAAACTTCCTGAAATAAATCTCTGTCTAGCTGTTGACTGAGCACAGGAGCCCAGTCATGACGATACCATGTGTGAATTTCAGTTTATAAACTTCTTAAAAAAGAAATATCATTTTTAAATTTTTCTTAAACCCAAACAAAACTCAGAGTCTGAGCGCCCCCATCCCACCAGATGAGCAGAAAGTTCAGTCTTGGTCCTTCTTGAAGTCCCCCACACTCCTGCTCAACCCCTGTCCCCTCCCCTGAACTGAGCAAGGGTTCAGCACCTTACACAAGAATCAAAGCTTCGGGGAAACTCGGCAGGCCCACTGGTTACCTCCAAAACCCACGTGATCCCTTCGAGGACTTTGCTCCTGCAGCGCCCCCCTTGGGTCAGGAAGACGGTTAGAGCCCCCAGATTGAGTAGTCAGCCCCCCACTCAGCCTTTCCCCTAGTGGTTGACCATCCGGCCATGTGGGGTGACAGAGCAGGACAGGGGCTCCCCTCTAAATCTTCCCCCGATGGGAACAACATCTCTCCTTCCTCTGGCTGCCGTTAGAAGATTTTAAAATAAAATACAAAATATACAGCTACAAAAATAGAGAGAGAATAAAATATCCCAACTCCCCAAACCCCTGCTCAAATAAAAGAAGAGGAAAGTGGAAAATCCATGGAGAAAATCATGAATTAATGTGTCAAAAAATTATCCCGACGGAAGTGACAAGCCACGGTGACCGGTTAGGTATTTACCTTACCCGGCTCCCAGTGCTTAGCGTGAGCCAGACCCTGTTCCAAGCACTTTGCAAATCTTAACTCACTTAATCCTAAAAGTAAACCTGCATGGCTGTCTTTCTCCGTTGAAGAGACTAAGGCACACAGATTAACGGACGTGTCCCAGGTCACACAACAAACAAGTGGCCGAGCCCAGAGTCAACGCCAGGACACCAGGCTCCTTAGACTCGGCTTCGGCCCCCTATTCTGTTCTTTGTCCTCTTTGTCATTGTCCTCCTTGACCCTGAGACCTAGGAAAGCTTTGGTTTCTTCTGGCTCCCTCTCTCAGAACCCTCTGCCTTTTCCTCTCTGGGCACCAGAGTAATCTTCTTGACCAAGACCCAATGACTCGAATCAAACTTTGACATAAAGCCTCCTGGCCCATGACCCTGAACTCTTTCTCCCCTCCCTGGAGGATGGATCGGTACCAGGAAGAACTCGAAGAAAAAATGTATTCGGTGTTCCTTTCATTCACGGCTCTCAAAACCCTTTAAAAATAACACTTGCTTGCCTGACCTGTGGTGGCGCAGTGGATAAAGCATTGACTCGAACGCTGAGGTCACTGCTTCAAAACCCTGCACTCGTCCAGTCAAGGCACATAGGGGAGCTGATGCTACTCTGCAAGTCTCCACTTTGCAAAGTTTCACTACACTGGACTTGAGTCTTATCTAATCAACCCCAAAGGCATAAAACAGCGAGGCCGGGAGAAAAGCCCGGAACCAGAAGCTACACCAAAGGCGGTAGTGAAGAGGGTACTGAGGGCCCAGTTTTGGCCTCAGAATGGAAAGTTAACACGAGAGTGAAAAGAAAGGAGGAACTAAAATCCTCCCATCAAGTAAGTAACAATAGACAAACGCATCGAGTCTCCTTAGGGGCAGACCATGTTATAGTTACGGCATGTATCAAGGTTTTAATTTCAGCAAAACTCTAAGGCTGGCATTGCCTAGCACCCTGCTTAAATTATTTATGAAATTCACTGCAGAGATACATAATCGGTCCCCTCTGGGCCCAGATTCAGCCGGTCACTCCTCTCTTTCAAACACTCGTTCAAAACTCACCCGCAAGGTAAAGGCCACGCTGTCAGTCATCTGGAATCCCCGTAGCACGGATTAAACGCTCAGTCGGCTTTTGAATCTGATCATAGACAAATGCCACCGGCCTCACCCCCGGACTTGTGCAGGTGAACACGGCTACGGAACACCCACACCTGGGCCAGCAGACACTGCATTAATGAGAACACCCAGACATCCTGCTCACCTTCCCTCGTTCACCCACTCTCCCACTCCACTGGGGGGTAACTTACACCTTCTTCCGCCGTCCCTCACACACCTTCTGGTCTATCTGCGCTCCATTGCCCTGGGATGAGTGCCCGGCGCTATCATTGCAGGGTTAATGGGGAGTGACAGATTTAATTTTTAAGAAACGGCCAAACTGTTATCCAAAGTGGCCATGCCATTGTCCTCTACATGTCCACCCGCAATGTACGCGTGATCGTTTCTCTGCGTTCTTCCCAGCATTTTGTGTGTTCACTCTTTTTTTATTTTAGCCGTCCTAACAGGTATGTAGTGATATATCTCATGTGATTTTCATGTGTATTTAAATGCCTATTGGCTCACGGTGTTAACATAGTTTCACATCCTTACCTGTCTCCTGTGTATTGCCTTCATTGAAGTGTCTGTTCATGTCTTTAGCCCATTTTTCTGACAAGACTTACTTTACTGTTGAGTTCTAACAATTCTTTAAGTCTTCTAGATACTAGTCCTATTTCAGATACATGATATACACACATTTTTTTTTCCTGGTCAATAGTTTGTCTTTCTGTCCTCTTAACAGTGTCTTTTGCAGAGAAAAAAAAAATTTAATTTAATGAGGTCCAATTTTCATTTTTTTTTTTTTTCTTTTTTTTTTTTTTCATTTTTCTGAAGCTGGAAACAGGGAGAGACAGTCTGACAGACTCCCGCATGCGCCCGACCGGGATCCACCCGGCACGCCCACCAGGGGCGACGCTCTGCCCACCAGGGGGCGATGCTCTGCCCATCCTGGGTGTCGCCATGTTGCGACCAGAGCCACTCTAGCGCCTGAGGCAGAGGCCACAGAGCCATCCCCAGCGCCCGGGCCATTTTTGCTCCAATGGAGCCTTGGCTGCGGGAGGGGAAGAGAGAGACAGAGAGGAAAGCGCGGCGGAGGGGTGGAGAAGCAAATGGGCGCTTCTCCTATGTGCCCTGGCTGGAATCGAACCCGGGTCCTCCGCACGCTAGGCCAACGCTCTACCGCTGAGCCAACCAGCCAGGGCCATTTTTTCTTTTATGAACTGTGCCTTTGCTATCAATTCTGAAAGCTCTTTGCCTGGCCTTAAAGCCCAAAGATTTTCTCCTATTTTTCTAAAAGGTTTCTAGTTTTACATTTTGCAATTAAGTCCACAATCCATTTTGCGTTAATTTTTGCATAAATTTTATATCAAACTTTAGGTCCAATTTCCCTGTTTTGTCTATGGATGTCCAGTTGCTCCAAAACCATTTGTTGAAAAGTCTATATCCTTCCTCTGTGGAATTGATCTTGACCCCTTGTCAAAAATCAGTGGGCTGTATCGGTGTGGCTCTATTTCTGGGTTCTCTGCAGGGTCCTATTGGTCTGTATGTCCATCCCTCCACCAATACCACACTTTCTCCATTACTCTAACTACACATTAAGTCTTGAAATCAAGTAGAGCGATTCCTCTCATTTTACTCTTCTTTTTCAAAATTATTTTAGGTACTCTAATACCTGTACCTTTTGATATAAATCTTGGATTAAGCTTGTTTTTGTCTATAAAAATACCATGCTGGGATCATGGCAGGAATGGAACTGAACCTATAAATCAATCTGGAAAGAATTCACAGATTTATGATGTTGGGTCTGCCAGTGTTTTTGTCTATAAAAATACCATGCTGGGATTATGGCAGGAATGGCATTGAACCTATAAATCAATCTGGAAAGAATTCACAGATTTATGATGTTGGGTCTGCCAGTGCGTAAACATCAGCATTTTGTAATTCTCAGGACAGAGATCATACACCTGCTTTGTTATGCTTATACCTAAGTAGTGGTTTATAAACGGCATTATTTTTTTTTTAATTTGGTTTCCACATGTTCAATGTCAGTAAAGAGAAACAATTTTTATACTGATCTTGTATCCTGCAACCTTGTTGAAGACACTTCTTAGGTCTGAGAGTTTTGTTTTAGATTCCTTGGCATTTTCTACATCGAGTATCACATGATCTGCAAGTAAGGGCAGTTGTATTTCTTCTCCGGCCTTTGTGTATTTTTTTTTCTTTTTCCTGCCTTATTACATTAGCTGGAAGTTGAATAACAGTGAGGTCAACAAACTGATTTTAACATTCTATGCAATAGCAAAATGGCTAAACATATCCAAAGCACTCCTAAAAATACAAGCACAATTTGTAAGAACATGTTTCATCAAATTTTTTTTTTGTATTTTTCTGAAGCTGGAAACGGGGAGAGACAGTCAGACAGACTCCCGCATGCGCCCGACCGGGATCCACCCGGCACGCCCACCAGGGGGCGACGCTCTGCCCACCAGGGGGCGATGCTCTGCCCCTCCCGGGGGGGGGGGGGGTCGCTCTGCTGTGACCAGAGCCACTCTAGCACCTGGGGCAGAGGCCAAGGAGCCATCCCCAGCGCCCGGGCCATCTTTGCTCCAATGGATCCTCGGCTGTGGGAGGGGAAGAGAGAGACAGAGAGGAAGGGGGGGGGGGGCGGTGGAGAAGCAAATGGGTGCTTCTCCTATGTGCCCTGGCCGGGAATCGAACCTGGGACTTCTACACGCCAGGCCGACGCTCTACCGCTGAGCCAACCGGCCAGGGCTTCATCAAATTTCAAAGCTAGTTGGACATGTTCATTTCTTGCCACCTGACCATTCATTTTATCTCTAGCGATAGACTCCAAGCATCACTTGGACCGGTGCTCCTGTTTATACAAGAAACCTCATAGGAGCATCATTCTTCATAGCAAAACATTAGAAGCAATATTCATCTGTGGGAGTGTTATTAATGCTAAGTAAACTGTGTATATATATTTGCACATTATTAACAATGGGTGACATGAAACAATGTGGCTAAACTTTTGAAACATAAAATTGTCAGAAAAGACAGCCTACAGGAGGATACAACTTTTTAAAACCAATGAAAGCAAAACTAAACAATGTGTCGTTTCAACATGCACACTGAACAAAGAAATGATAAACGCAGCATTCTGAGTACTGATTGCCTTCGCTGAGGGGTGGGCAGAGAGATGGAATTAAAGGGGTATACCAGTGACACTATAAGAGTATCAACAATGTTCTCTCACTTTAGTTGGATAGGAAAGACATAACATGCTGGTTTTATTTTTCTTCTTTATAATTTAAACATCTTATTTTGTTCATAAGAAGTATTTCATAATTTGGGGAAAAAAAAGAAAGATAAGGAATATGCAAGCCAAACTCCTGAGAGTGGCTGTTTTTCACAAGAGCAGATTAAAAAACAGAACTCAAGGTTAATAGTTCAGAAACACCTGAGTCCTCATCATTTATTTCTTTAACAAGAGTGGAAGAGAATAGAACAAAATGAGCAAAATATTCACAGGTATCAATTCTGATGGCCCACGTAGGAGACAGAGATGGCTGCTAGGCTATCATTTGCAGTTTTTTCTTTTTTTGATTTATTTTCCCAGTAAACTCTTGCAGGCCCATCTCCCTCGTGCTGGGATTTAGAATATCATAGATAAGCAGATAACTAAATAGACTGATGATTAGGCAGGCGGATAGATAAAAGAAGAAGTGAGGGGTAACGAGGTAGATAGATATCCGGTTTCATCCTCTGAGATACGCGGAGAGCGGCCACGTGATCCATCACCACACAGCTCCCGGCTCCAGGCTGAGTGAGCCGCGAGATAAGAGATAAGAGAAACGCTATCCGTCTAAACCACATCTTTACACGCCGTGTCATTTTAACACCGTCTAGAGCGCCACGGGCTCCTGTCTGACAACAGCATGGAACAGAAGGCTTGCAGCGTTGTACATTTCATTCAAGGGTAGGAAATACCGGCGCTGAGATGTTGACTGGGAAGCAGGGGCGCTGTGCGGAAGGTCGAAGGTCAGCAGGTGATGCCTATAAACATAATGGAAGGACCCCGTCTCCCTACAACACCCGAAGTGCAGCCGAAAGCTGCGAAACTCTGAAAGATACCGCGTGGATTCTCCACAGCGGTGTCCCGTCCCACCCGCACCCCACCCCCCACCCCGGCTCAAAGCCTGTTTTCAGAAGCTGGAGAAAGAAATTGCACAATGGAAAGATAAACTCCTCAGCTGAACGAGGACCCGGTGTAACCCAGGAGAGAAATGAAATTGAGATGTCAAGAACTCGGGGACAGTGAAATATGGAAACAATCAAAACCAACAGAAGGAAGAAAGAATGCGGAGATAAGAAAATGCACTGTGAACACTGCAGTCACTGAAAATGTCAAAAAAAAAAAAAAAAAAAAAAAAAAAAGCGGGGGTTGGGGCAGGGTGGGGGAGACTTCCAAGACGGCCATAGAAAATCATGCTGCGGCTCAGAGAAAAGACTGCTCCCCATGATCAGAAAGTTAAGGCTGTGGAAACACACCTGCAGCTTGTAGAATGCCACTTAAACATGCTGTCGTTGCCTTTTTCTGGGCTGCGGCATTGGGAGTCTAGCTCATCGAGACTGGGAGAAGTCATCCGCCCCGAGCCCGGAAGCACGCTGGGTCCCCAAGATTAACACCCACTGTAAACCCCGGGGACGGCAGGGTTGTGGGCGCCATCACTTTCATCTCCCCGGCACCGTTAGAGTACTTCGTTCATGATTGGTGCTCAAAAATTTTATGATAAAGAAGAGTAACACCAGCCCAGCTAGAGGAAACAGATCTTTGCCAACCATCTGCATAATCAGATGTGCTCCGTGGGAAATTAAATATTGCTCTGACCAGGAGATAAGAAACGCCAGGTCGACAACGACCGCCGCTGCATTTTGAGGGAGCTGTCCGGCTCTGGCTTTCTCTCATGTGGCATTGCAAATACACCGCTCACAAAAGTGACGGGATATTTTATAGCTTCGTGTTCATGTGGAAATATCCCCTCATTTTTTTTTTCTTTCTTTTTTTTTTTTTTTTTTTTTTTGTATTTTTCTGAAGCTGGAAACAGGGAGAGACAGTCAGACAGACTCCCGCATGCGCCCGACCAGGATCCAGCCAGCATGCCCACCAGGGGGCGATGCTCTGCCCCTCCCGGGGGGGGGGGGGTCGCTCTGCCGCTACCAGAGCCACTCTAGCGCCTGGGGCAGAGGCCAAGGAGCCATCCCCAGCGCCCGGGCCATCTTTGCTCCAATGGAGCCTTGGCTGCGGGAGGGGAAGAGAGAGACAGAGAGGAAGGAGGGGGGGGGTGGAGAAGCAGATGGGCGCCTCTCCTATGTGCCCTGGCCGGGAATCGAACCTGGGTCCCCTGCACGCCAGGCCGATGCTCTACCGCTGAGCCAACCGGCCAGGGCCTATCTCCTCATTTTTGTGAGCAGTACCGTTGCTGTGCTCAGTGCACGGAAGCTTTAGCATCAGAGAGTCCGTCGGGAACAACGGCAGAAGTTCCCTCTGAGGGGGTCTGGTGACTTCCTCTACCTCTCCAACTGTTTGGCCGTGCGGTCGCCACCGCCACGTTAGCACCCTGGTCCTCAGTGTCTCCACCTGGGAGATCAGGTTGTCAAACTACTATGACCCCTGAGATTTCCTCCCAGCCCCATCCTGGAACCTCTGATGTGAATCCACAGAAAAACTGAATGATGAGTATATACAACATAATCAACAGTTCAAATGCTATAGCAATGTTCACCCTATGTCAGGGGTCTCAAACTCGAGGCCCGCCGAACAATTTTGCGTGGCCCGCAGACTAATCCACGAAGTTCAAAATATTTTGGATAAAATTAAGTAAGCCTAGGGGCCTACTTGTATTTTTCATTTCTCTAGCATCCTAGCTAGATATTAGCTTAGTTAACAGCAGTTGTGATGTGAACTACAGTTTCTGGTCGTTTTGTGACACTGAGTAAACTGCATGTACGATTGTGCTTATTGTACTGATTTTTTTTTGTTTTCAACTGCAGTGAGAAAAGCGTTGCGTAACAGTTGCCTTTTGTAGACCTAGTGCGGCCCGCCGAATGGCTGTGATCTTGCTCTGCGGCCCACATGCTGAGTTGAGTTTGAGAACCCTGCCCTATGTCCTCTTATTGATCAATGTCACCCTGTTAAAGTTAATTTTCTAAATAAAATTTAAAGATTCAAAGAAAGAAACTAAATATAGCCCGGAATATTCTGAGCCTACAGTTGATTTAAACTGACCTTCCTTCCCAAGCGCGGCTCAATAAAACCCAACGGCCACTTCTCCAAACAGCCCCCACAGGGCCTCCCTACGCAGCGTGTGACCTACCGCGAACACCCGTCGAGCCGTGTGGATGTGGGAGAGGCAAAACCGCTGTCTCTCTGAGTAGTAAACCGGGAAAGACCCGCTAGGGAATGACGGGGTTCAGACAGGTGTCACAGCACCCAGGCAGCTGAAGACGAATGTAGCAGCAGCACCGCGCTGTGGCTGCTCGCCCACAGACACACCGGGCACGAACAGTCTGGACCCTCTGCTGTGGCATGCCTGCCCCACGGCCGGCCCATTTGGGGAAGCCTTGGCCTCTGTGTCGACCTGGGCTTCGGAGCAATGGACTCTGCTTGGCCAGGCTAGCGGCTCCCTGTCTTTGCAAAGATACTACAGCTAGCTCCTCTTAAGTTAAAAGATGACCCAGAGATCAAGGAGAGAGACAATGAAACCAAGACGGTGTTAACCGAAATTAATGTGTAAAGAAAAAGGGGGGGGGGGGAGGGTCACCCTCGTGACCTGGAGATGCACATTTCTGCAACCTCTCTGCGTCCACAGAAATACACAGGCTTCCACGGCTGTCGACATTTCACATGGCCTTAGCTAAGTCAAAAACAGCTCCGTGAGATAAGAATTCTGTACACATGTAGCACAGGGCCAAGCCCAGCGGCTTCCTTGTTATCCCAAGAACAGTCACACGTCACGTAATGACGTATCGGTCAGGGGGTGGCCCCATAACGTTATAGCGGAGCTGAAAATTTCCTACGGCCCAGGGACACGGTCGCCGTCCTGTTGTGGCACAGGCATTGCTCACACCTCCACGGTGATGCCGGCATACACAACCCCAATGCGCCGCCCGCCATATAGAAGTACGGCACCTGCAGCTCTGTGCTGTGCACCATACTTGATGAGGATAATAAGCCACTCTGCTCCAGGCTTATGTATTTGCCGTGCGATACCTTTTGTCATTATTTTAGCATGTACTCTTTCTCCTTAAGAAGGAAGCTTGCTGTCCCACGGTCAGGCATGTTATGCCGACCGCAGCCTCCTACACCTCACGGTCACCGTGCCTCCTCATGGCACCATTTCCTCTTGTGCTGGATTGAATCTCGGGTTGATTTGTCCGTCGTGGCCCCTGCGCGCACAGAGCCCACGGCTTATGTTGCCAGGAAGAAGCCATTGTCGAAAGATTCTCCTAGAAATGAAAAATAAAAGCGGTTCCAGACCCCCGAGTTGGGAACCCTGACGATGGCTGTGTGGCTCAGCAGTCAGGCGGGTCCCGTTCCGCCGCAGCCAGGGCCTCGAAGAGCAAGAACAACGTGACAGGAGCGGCCGCAGGATCTGCTGCCTGGAAGGCCAGGAGAGGAAGTCAGAGCTGAGGAGGGCCTTTTGTCACACACACGGAGGGACCTCAGAGGACCCGCAGGAACGGCGGGCACGGAAGCCTCCGCTCTCCACCAGGGCGACCGCGGCCGAGGCAGAGGGCTCGTGTGTGAGGCTGGACGTCAAGGCCATGCCTGGCGGTGGTGACACTGAAGTTCCTGCCCGCTCCTGTGGTTTCATCGGTGCACGAGTCATTACCCGTGACAGAGTGTGACAGTGAGCGGCAGGCCTGCGCGCGCTGGCGGGAAGGCAGCGGAAGGAACTTTGGAAACTCGGGAGACGCTGACCTTGAAGGGAGAATACTTGACAGAGCAAACATGCACTCCGGATGAAAAACCCCTTTCCTGGGAACAGGTGCTCGGAGGGAGACCAAGTCAACGCCTCGTTCCAAGGCGTTTTGTTTGTTTGTTTTTTTGTTGGGTTTTTTTTTTTGTATTTTTCTGAAGCTGGAAACGGGGAGAGACAGTCAGACAGACTCCCGCATGCGCCCGACCGGGATCCACCAGGCACGCCCACCAGGGGCGATGCTCTGCCCACCAGGGGCGATGCTCTGCCCACCAGGGGGCGATGCTCTGCCCCTCTGGGGCGTCGCTCTGCCGTGACCAGAGCCACTCTAGCGCCTGGGGCAGAGGCCAAGGAGCCATCCCCAGCGCCCGGGCCATCTTTGCTCCAATGGAGCCTTGACTGTGGGAGGGGAAGAGAGAGACAGAGAGGAAGGAGGGGGGGGTGGAGAAGCAAATGGGCGCTTCTCCTGTGTGCCCTGGCCGGGAATCGAACCCGAGTCCCCCGCACGCCAGGCCGACGCTCTACCGCTGAGCCAACCGGCCAGGGCCCCAAGGCTTTTTAAGGACAGGGCAACAGTGTTGCTTGGGGGCAGTGCTGCAGGTGATAAATCAAAACCCTCCGGGATCCGGCTGGGTGAGAGCTTCAGGGCCTTCCGGCATATCAGCAAGCACCCAGGCCGGCTGTCCTATAGAACCAGTATGTCCTGGGCGACCCACAGCCTCTTCCAAGGCGCCCTCCTGAATTGCTATGCCAGTGAAATGGGAGAAGTACTGTTCCGCGAATAACATACCTCTCAGGACTTTGCGTGTTATTAATAGTGCTCCCGTATAGCCTCCTTTTCTTGGTGATCTCTATGCCAAAATCTAAGTGGTGTTTCTCTTCCAAATACCACCTCTTTGGTCCAACCGACGGACCAAAGGAGTGACAGCAGCTTGGAATGCCTACTGCCTGAGCAGGGTCCTTGCCCAGGCTCGGGCTGCAGCTGAGCTGACGAAGACACTGAGGCAATTCTGGAAGGGTTACCTCAAAGCCGGCGTCAAGAACCTCGCTTCGGCTTGGGGCCCCCAAGGAGAGTGTATGGGTGGCATCTGGAAGAAGACACTCAAGACGTCCGTCCGTGCGTGACTTCAGAGGCTTTCCGGAGGATGAAGAGGATGCAGAAATCAACAAGGTTTCAGTTGAGACGGGTGTGAATGAGGATGACTTTGGCTCCCGGGGAACCGCCCGAGGAAGGGCTGCTGGAGCCGGAACGGGACGCCCAGGGGAAGAAGAGACGAGAGAAAAAAGGGAACTGCACGGGAAGGAATAAAAAGAAGAGGCCCCAAGAACATGCAGAGTGCAGGGCTCAGCAGAAGCTTCTGTAGACCTCAACAAGCACCTTAGAAAGTTTGACAACATGGACCCCAACCACGGAAGCTTTTCACTAGCGGAGAGGAACGCTCACGGTGCATGACCTGCTTACATGCAAATCTATGATCAGACGAAGCAAGCAAACAAAGAGAAGAAAACCAGCATGGGCACATTTCTGAAAAGAGGACACCTCCCCAAGAAGAGCCTCAGGCAGGCCCTGCAGGTGTTTCCAGGAGGAGGCGATGTTGTCCTAGGAGGTGACAGCTGTGGGCGCAGCGCTGCCCCTGAAGACCTCCCAGTGGGACGAGATGTGGAGGAGGAGGACAGGGATATTGATGACCATGACCTTGTGTAGGCCTAGCCCCATGTGTGCGTCTGTGTCTGAGTTTTTAACAAAAAAGTTTAAAAACAAATTAAACAAGAAAAAGCATAGAGAAAGAGGATATAAAATAATATTTCTGTATAGCTGTATAATGTTTTAAACTAATATTACAAAGAGTCAGAAAGTTTTAAAAATTAAAAGTTTATAAAGTAAAAAAGGTTACAGTAGGCTAAGGTTAACCTATTATTGAACAAAGAAAAGGGTCTTTTTTGTTTGTTTTTTATGTAGTGTGACCTAAGCGTATGGTGTTTATAGAGTCATTAGTGGGGTATAGTGATGTCCTTGGCCTTCGCTGTTCCTCATCTCACTCATTGACTCACCCAGAGCAGCTTCCAGTCCTGCAGCCTCCATTCATGGTGAGTGCCCTACAAGTGTAGCATTTCTTATCTTTTATACCATGTGTGTATATATATATATATATATATATATTTGTTCAGTGTGAGGAGTGGAGGCAGAGAGACAGACTCCTGTATGCGCCCCGACCGACCGGGATCCACCTGGCAAGCCCACTAGGAGGCAATGCTCTGCTCATCTGGGGCCGCACTCACAACCATGCTCTTCTTAGTACCTGAGGCAGAAGCCATGGAGCCATCCTCAGTGCCCCGGGGACAACTTGCTCCAATCCAGCCCTGGCTGCAGGAGGGAAAGAGAGAGACAGAGAGGAAGGAGAGGGGGAAGGGTGGAGAAGCAGATGGGTGTTTCTCCTGCATGTACTGGCCAGGAATCTAACCCACGACTTCCACACATCAGGCTGATCCCTACCACTGAGCCAACTGGACAGGGCCTATATCACATTTTTACTTTACCTTTTCTATGTTTACATACACAAGTAATTACTATTGTGTTATGATTGCCTACAGTACTCAGTATAGTAACACAGTACACAGGTTTGTATTCCGGGGCAATAGGCTAGACCACATAGCCCAGGGGTGCAGTAGGCTGTACCATCTTGATCTGAATACATGTCTCTGTCATGTTCACACAATGACAACATAATGACATATTTCTCAGAAAGTATGCCCATTGTTAAATGATGCATGTCGGCAGTGCACGCATTACAAACCCCATATGAAGATAAGCCCTACATGATGTCTGGGCACGGAATCACACCAGGCAGAAAAGAATCTTCTAGAATAAGCAACCCATTTCTGTGTAAGTCAAAGTACTGTGTTGCAAATAAAGACTGTCTAGGGGCCAGACTTTGTGTTTTCACTTTGATCATGAACTTTTTCTCTTACATCTCTGATTGGGCTTAATGAGTTAGCTAAGTTAATGAAGTGTGATGTCCCATTAAATACATCAACTGACAGCAATTAATTCCTCAGAGCGTGTTCCCTGGTGATTGATTATATTTTTCAGTGGGTTAGAATTTAAGTGATGTAAATCTCTTAGCAGAAAATAGGTGTTTCAAACCCTGAGAGTTTAATTCAAGGAAAGGGATTTTACTTTTTTAATGTGAACTTTGTTCACCGATTCAGTGAGTCAGCCTGTTGGCTTCTCAACCATTAATGAAAACTCCACAGAAAACAAGTTACCAGCCAATGGAGAAAAAAAAATGTCCTCAGCCAACGAAAGCCTTCGCTAGGGGTAGGTCCCAGGTTGTGTGGAGTACTTCTCTACAGTTCTTATGGCAGATCTAACTAGGTCCTTATGCAACATGTAGATAAGAAGGAGCATGAAGTTCAGAGGTGTAGAAAGAAAGTGCAGTAATACAGAGGGAAAAAATACATGCGCCTTTGAACTTAGGGAACTCCCGAAATCTCTTTACTCATTTTGGGAAATAGCCCAAGTTGTCCCAAAGTACCTAACTGTCGCAGGGAGAACTTCACACTTGCTCACAAATCACCTCAGTAATAAATGGGCTGTCACAGAGCCCTCTTAAGGGATCCGGATAGACATAGTGCCGAATTTTCCAGGAGATTTAAACCCATTTAAATCACCCCGGTGAGTGAAATTAACCAACCCGGGAAGATCCTCCGCTGGAAAAGACCAAACACCTGTTGAAATAGACAGAGCTCCATAATGAGCGATAAGCAAATGACAAAAGCTATCATTTGTAAAAACATGCCTCCAGTTAGAAGTGTCTGAGTACCCACAGACTACCGGGGGGGGGGGGGGGCGTAGCATGGGAGGGGTGGAAGCAGTCAGTGCGTAATCATGAGAAAACTCACCTTCCACATCTCACAGAAGTCCCCTCCCCTCGTCGACACGTACAAGATTGAAGAGCCTTTACCATATATTCATCGACAGGACATAGCAACCCAGAGTCCCGTTCATCCCTGGGACACATACGTGTAAGGTCTTCCCGAGGACAGAATAACCTTTCTTAGTTCTTATAGATTACTCAACAGCTGAGAGTCCTTACTAATAATAATAAAAAAAAAATTGTGTATTCAACGAAGGAGGTGTTTAACATCCACAGGCTCATCAAAGAGGCATCCTTGAACCCGTTCATTTAGCCAGTCAGTGACAATAAGCAGCCCTCATTAACTGCAGGTGGCTGTTACCGACGCTACCTTCTTGGTTGTTTGTTTTTTATGGTGCCGAAACCAGGACATAAAAGCAAATGATCGGGGACGGTCATTCTATATATTCCAGTAAATTATTCAACAAGCCCGTTAATTGAATCAAGCCTCCCACCTCCCATCCATAACCTTGAAGCCAGTCTAGAAGGTTTTCACAGCTACCCAAGTGAAAAATAACTAGCTTACAGAGGTCACAAGAACACCTGAGTGCTCTCCCGTAGCTATATGAGATACAATGGTTGAATCCTGACAGTAGACGAAAGCAAACTCTTCCCAATTAAAGTCAGCAAAGAAAGGCCCAGTTAGCCCAGCTGCTAAGAATCATAGGCACCTGCTCATCGCAAGGGCCTGCACCGGGCGGAGTATTTGTTCCTCGTAATTCAAGATGGCTCCCCCTGACCATTGGGCTCAAGCTGCACTGGCAAGTTCTATCAGCGCCACACAGCTGGGTTGGCATGTGGCAGACGACAAAAGCAGGGGTCTATGTGACCACAGTCCTACCTATGCCACCTCCCCTTTGCTTCTTTCCTTCCTTACCCCCAAAGATGAGCTCCCCCTCCTGGCCTCTCCCCTCAGTACCACCTTCTCCTCCTTTCCCTGAAGCAGAAAGAAGCTGCCGAAGCGCTGCCGTAAGCAGACAGCACTGTCAGAGACCTTGTCACATAGTAACCACTTTCTTGCCGCCCCGTAAAATGGTTGCAAGCAAGTAGGATCATTCCATTCCCTGTTCAGCATGAGCGTTGACGATCGTGTCAAGCTTGCTGTCCTGTGAGCGTCCCGTGTGAATGTATCAGACTTTGGGTAGTTAAACAAAATTGCAAGTAAAATATTCCATTAACTTTTATTATTATAACTGGCTCCCGTGTTTGTACTCTCTGTCCAGTCCAGTGTGTCCGAAAGTGTGGACGAAAGGCTATTTTAATGTGAGAATGGCCCCGGGGGAGGGGGTGGGGGGGGTCAGGGGCAGATGATCAGAAACACAAGTTCTGGGCCCCCGCCCACTGGGCCCGCCTGCCTCGGACCACACGAGTCTGCGGTGTTCATAAACATCCCCCGCGATCCCTACGCAGTGAAGTCTGAGATTCACTGCAAACTCAATGAACACGTACTCCTCCTTTAAAAAAAAACACAAACAGAAAAAATAAAAAACACTTCTCTATGGATTGTCGCCACAAATAAGGGACCTAACGACAAGGACATTTTATAAAATGACAGACAGATGCACAAAAGAGGTCAATCAGATGAAATGCGCCGAGTTCTTGAGGTACCGGGTATTTACCCTCCGGCCCAGCACTCAGCACAGAACCTTGCGCCGTGGTAGAGCCGACGCATTTATTCCCCCCACTCGGCTATTCGAGAGCAGGATCCATGTCTTACTTTCTTTCCCTAGTGCCCCAAACAGTGTTAATTATGTATATACGGAAACGAAGAACTAAAAGCATAGATATCATGTCTAACAAGTAAGCTTATTCAGATACATGAGTGTCTCAGAGAAACTCCGCTTGAAGCTGCCAGAGGATCAATACATCACAGTTCGGCGCCACTAAGATGCCACCGATTATAAGGCACGCTATTATTTTGCATATTGCCAAGGGAAAAAAAAATCTCTGAGAAGTCCACAGGATGCCCCCATTGATTGTGAGATGGACTTTAATGGCAAGGATGATAAAAAATGCAGCAAAAGCATGCGTCGGTTGGCCGGTTGGCTTAGCGGTAGAGCGTCTGCCTAGCGTGCAGGAGTCCCGGGTTCGATTCCCGGCCAGGTCACACAGGAGAAGCGCCCATCTGCTTCTCTACCCCTCCCCCTCTCCTTTCTCTCTGTCTCTCTCTTCCCCTCCCGCAGCCAAGGCTCCATTGGAGCAAAGTTGGCACGGGCGCTGAGGATGGCTCCATGGCCTCTGCCTCAGGCGCTAGAATGGCTCTGGTTGCAACAGAGCAATGCCTCAGATGGGCAGAGCATCGCCCCTTGGTGGGCATGCCGGGTGGATCCCGGTCGGGCGCATGCGGGAGTCTGTCTGACTGCCTCCCTATTTCCAACTTCAGGAAAATACAAAAAAAAAAAAAAAAAAAAGCATGTGTCTCAGGGTATCAACGAAATAGAGAATGTTCTAGATGGCAGCCTGGTAGCCACGCCCCCACAGAAAGTGGTTTTCATAGCTGTGTCCTCTGTCCACTCCTCATTCAGGATATTAGCACTTAGAGCAGGGAGGGAGCGAAATTCATGTGAGGAGCTCAGCCTGAGACATGCTGCAGAAAGATACATTCACGCATGAACACGGTGCAAGGCGTATGCAAGCTCGCTGTGAAGTGTGGGCCTCAACAGACTGTGAGTCATTGATCATCCAAATGGGTCATTTGTCTCTCCGGCCAGTGCGCACGGCGCCGGGGATCCAGAGCCCTGGAATAGCGCCGGAAATTGTACTCAGTGTGTAAGCGGGAGTAATAAAAATAAGTGGGTGGGCCAGGGGTGGGAGCCATTTATTTAAATGGATTTTAAACCCAATTAGCTGACTAATTGTGCATCCGAACTTAGTTGTTGTACAACACGTCACGTATGGTTAATGATGATTTATTCTAAAATTCTCCACATTGCTTTGCTCTCCATTTTCTATTAGTCAAGTCACAAAAAAAAAAAAAAATAAAAACCAGATTGAATTTTGACAATGTTCTCCTTTTAAATCATTCCCTGCCTACTAAATTTGCAGAAATGCAGATGCATTGTACAATGGAACACAATGTTACGAAGTGAAAAGTAAGAAAATTCGCTGTTTGAAGCCCTCCTTGGAGCACAGAATTGAACGGTAAATCCCAGGCCATATTTGCCAAACACAAAGCACATACTACACTAGTAATTATCAAGATTTCAACACAAAAAAAATGAGCATTGTGTGGGGGGTGGAACTTCTTGCGGGCCTTCAGCGTATGGGGGTAAAGAGGCCCTTCTCGTATCATTTCCCTGAGTCAACATTAGGGGCCCATGGAGGCAAAGACAGCGAGTAATGAAACCGAACACGGTTCCGCTCAGCTGGCCCAACAAAGAGATGGGCTCATGGTATCAAGGAAATAAAAAGTAGGTCATTGACCTTTTGGAAAGTTCACGTGAGTCAGCTCTGGCAGACAGAGCTCAGGAACTGGGTCTCCCTGCCTGCCTTCTTCACACAGCCCGCCGGGCTGAGACGTGGAGGGTGGGGGCACATGGGAGACACACGGGGAAGACCCACTCGAACACGTGACTGCAGAGGAGGCGGAGTCTGCCTTTGGGAAGCTCAGCAGAGGTTGCCAAGGCCTCTTCCTCTTGTTACCTAGTGCACCCCACCCTTGTACCCAACTTTTCCTTTTCGTTCGTTATCAGCCTGTCTGTCATCCCCAGTGTGTATTCTGCCTTCACAAAACCACTGGGTACATAACGTTAATGTGTAACCTCAGGCAGGAAACCGGAAATGCGTTTTTATCCCAGCCCCACCTAGAGCCCCGTTCTGTGACCCCTCTGCAAACACCCTTCTTCCCCGAGCCTCCCCCTTCCGGTCTGCGCAGTGAACATCATACCGACTTCACAGAGTCGTTATAAACATCAAAGAAGATAACGCCTGTGAACACCTGCCTGGCGTACAGATAGAGCTGCATTCAACAAACATTCATTAAGAGCCCGCTCTGTGTCCCTCGCACGGGGTTGGTAGACAGCTGAGTTAAAGGTGGAACAGTGAACCAAACAGCCGTGGCCACTGCCCTTTTGGAGCCTAAGGTCTAGTGGTGGGACGGACAATTGAACAAGCATAATAAACCACGTTAGGGCTCTAACAATAGAATGACAGGGAGCTCTGTAAGGCCCTGCACTGGTCTAGCTAGCAGGAGGCAGGAAAAATGACCCCAAAAATGTGTCAAGCGTTGTGGAGGCCAATGAGTGGGGGAAGGGGAGGAGAGAACAGGTGAGTGAAGGCAGTACTTATTTCAAGAAGTGGAAGAAGCTGTGTTTCTAAGAGATGGGCAGCTTGAGTATAATGTGTACAAGAAGAAACGAGATAAAGGTCTCTGAAGGAGATTGGGCTTCGCTGTAGAGCAGTGGGAAACAAATAAAAGGCTTTTCACTCAAAGAGGGGCAGGACCAGAATGGACGAACTTTAGAGCGATTATTCTGCTTTAGGTAGACAGAGGCGTCGCAGCGGAGCAAGGCAGAGGGAAAGGCGTCTGGTGGGAGAGAGTCACGTCAGTCCGGAAGGACGTGGGTGGAGACATGGGCCGGGCTAGAGAGAGCTGGGGACGCAGGCACACGGCCATGCGGGAACAAGTGAGGACAGAACGGGAAGACCGGTGGGGGTTAGTCTGGACAGGTGCCGAGCGGAAGCAGCTGGGAGTGGGCAGGAGTTGAACACGGAAAAGTCAAGGAGTCCGGCTTCCAGAATGGTGTCAATTACAGAGCTTTTCCCTGCGAACTTGGAGGAGCAGGTGACAGGGGACGGAGGGGGGTCTTCAGACTCTCCTAGAAATCCCAGAATTCCGCGAATGCCCTTAGGGGTGAGCTCGCCCCGTGGAGACAACCCGCTGGTGGTTGGTTGGCAGTTGGATATGGGGGTGTAGCATTTAGGAGATAATTTGAGGCTGTGTCAACAGTATTTTTTTAACATGTTTAATCATTAACTGCTGTTTGTGTGTTGATCCTTTGAACCTAACAGTTCAGTTCATCCTTTCTCAGGTCATTGGGGTAAAAAAAACCACACACACACACACACAAAAAAGAAGCCAAACGCTGCTAGAATGAGGAAAGCTAAGCCCTTGCCAGCCGCATTCCCCGGGACACCTGTAATTTTTCTGCAGAATGGTTTTCTTGGTCTTGATGCGCAAAGACAGCAAACTACATTTGTTGAGTCCAAACGTGGACTTTTCTCAGTGTGTGCGCTAGACACCCGCCATTTTCTCCATGTATTTCAGCGTCTGAGTCAAGACAAAAAGGCTGCCACAGCGAGTGACCTCTGCCAGCACGTGCCAGGCTTTGTCAAACATGGCCCGACGCAGCGGAATGGAAAGTGGGGGTTTCCGTGCCTCAGAGCGGAGAGAGCAAGCGGAACCCTCTGCGTTCTGCCCGGGAGGGGGCGGCAGCCGGCAGCGCAAGCTGAAGGGAGCCTTCCGCCCCGCAGCTCTGGCGCAAACGAATGGAGCACACGGGAGTGTGGGCCGATCGGCACACAATCGCCAACAGCCCTGTCAATCAAAGGAGGAAAAGGCGATTTGTCCATGATCCACGTTTTCAGTTTAAAGCTCACCGTCAGTACTGCTGAATTCCCTCCCAGAGTGCAAATCCTTCTACAACGGCTGTGTCTATGGTGGCATCTAGGCTACAGCAGCCGCGTGTGTCACGGAGTGTTCCGTACCCGGCTGGGATAGCCTAGAAGCAGCACCTTCTTCCATGGGGAAACCAATAACTACAAACCCTCAGCGCTGATTGAACTACAAGACCCTGGTGATCTGTGCCCTGAAGGGCCGCCCCTATCTCTCTGTCCTCATCCACTCCGCTCTCTCCCTACTCCAGGTTCCTTAAACTCTCCAACCATATTTCCACTCCAAGGCACGTGCTCTTCCTGCTGTTCCTCCTGGGAGCTTCTTCCGCCGGCTTTAGAGATGCCCTCCTTCTCCACCTTTCCCGGGCTCATCAGAGAGGACATCCCTAAGTACTCGACAGAGTTGTCTTCCACCTGCTTTTTATTTTTGCCGTGCAGTTACAGGTATCTGCTATGTAATACACTTATCTGTCTCACATCTGTCCTCGTCCACGGGGGTGAGGCCGCCATGAGCGGGGACTTTGTCTTGCTTTAGTCATTGCATCCATGGGATCTAGAACAGTGCCTTCTGTGAAGGAGCCGCTCTGGAATCATTTGTCAAGTGAATAAGGAGACCAGAAAGCCCTAGAAGGAGGTGAAGGACCCCAGCAACTGAGCCGGAATGAGTGCAGATGGGGACCAGTGAAAACCACGAGAGCCTACCCATTCGGGATGGTGGACAGGAAGGAGTTAGGGGTCCACGTTCAATATCTTACCAACAGGAGGTGTGGGGAAGGTATCACCCACTTCATGCAGGTGTTAACGCCCTAGGAGTCCATCTGAGGAAGATGGAAATGAGGACCTGTGTCAATACTTCCCGGTGGCACCAGTGGCCTCCAGAACGTATACATCTGAGTCTTGCATCTATAGTCCTAGACTACAGAAGACACCAGTCAAGCTTCCTAAGTGTTCTTTATGTCCACTGAGTTCTTTCCTTCTGATAGATGTTTAAGGGAAGGGTTCAGAGACATCTTTTCCTTTAAAAGAAAAAAAAGTAATTTACGTAAACAGAGAGCAAAGCAGTCAGCTACACAATTAGACTTTCAAGGAGCATGTAGTAGATCAAACAAATTGTTTAATTGATTTCTGCGGCCATTAGGGTAAGACTGCTGTTTGTTCATAACTACGCTTAAGATGATTGCTTTGGTAGATGAATTTATCTACTGAAAGTGACAGCTTTTAATCAGTTGCCACTCTATTGGCCACAAACAGAAATGATATGACAAAGGTTCCCAATGAACCCTTCGTTCATATTTCTTTTTGTTCCTTATTCCAGGTTGTCTTATGTCATTTGACTCACAAATTTATCTAATTTGTATAGGCAGCTCATATACCCACACCAGCAGTCTTTTTTTTACATTTTCTATTATTTGTACTCTGTAAAGGTTTTATCTTCCTCATCATCTCTAGGGGTTAGTGACCATTTTTAATACTAAGCTAAAATGTGTTTTGCCTTGAGTTTCCAACTCCTAAAAGAACGGTGAATCCAATGCAATGTAAGTCAATATTTAAATACACACATCCGGTAATAACAAGCTCCCACTCAACCTGGTTATTCGCACTTTATGAAGGCATCTGTCTTCTAATTGCATTTTTAATGATAGTTGGTCTTGCGTCCCATCTGGGAGAGCCCACAAGATGGTGGAAATAGACTAGTGAATGGAACACATCACCACCTTAGCTAAGTGTTACCACCCCCGTGTAACCAGAAGGACGCAGCATTTTAAGTCTGACCTTCAGACTTCTTTCTAGAAAACCATAATGCATATTTAGGTGTGGCATGGAAAACGACACATTTATCTACAATTTGTCAGATACATGTATTCCAGGAAGTGTCTAAATGTGTGTGTGTCCAATACAACCTTATGTTTACAAACCAAGAAAGAGATTGTGAAAGAAAAGATTCATTTTCTTGTTAACATGTTAAATTCAAAAAAACCCATACGTCATAAAGTAATTATATTAAAAATAGGGCGAGTAACCATCACTAGGAAAAAGGAGTGTTCGGATAAACTGCATCGATACAATATTGGTCTTATTTACTTCTCCTGTTCCAAATTACTGACCTTCTAAGACTACTATGGGAAAATAACAAGCGTATACAACTCAATTTGATGTTTCATTACCAAATCAATTCCAGTTTTAGGCCAGCAATTGTCCAAAATAAGAAAACTCTTTTTTTCTTTAATAAACTTAACACAATATAATACTCTTTTCTCAAAAAGTTCATATTTTTTATCAGAACAAACACACAGACTCACTGCTGGTACTTCCAACTTCTTTTCACACTTTATACAGCGATTCTTTATTTCAGTTATTAGGAACATTATGTGTCCTTTGTCTTGGCTCTGCTTCTGTCGCCTGCCGTGTGCCTGGCATTCACTGTACCACACAGCGACTGCCCAACGGTCCTGGTGTTAATTTAAGCCCCCAAAGAACCTGCTTTACCCTGAAGCACGCCTTGCTATCCAATCACTGTTTCTTCCCTTTGCCCCAGTGATTCCGGCTGGGAAAACGCAGGTCTACGGTCTACGTATGCTAATCAGCACTCAATGGTCTACGTATGCTAATCAGCACTCACCCGAGAAGGAAGAAACTGCTGGACCTCAGTCATTCCCTGTGCACCTTCCATGTCAGAACCAGTGAGAGTCAAGTCAAACACTCGGCAATGTGGTGGCTTTGCCCACAGCGTGATAGTGCAGAGAGGTAGAGCGTTAGGAATTTGCATGCACACCATCCTCTAGCAAAATAAAGCACTATGACAGGGTGTGTCCTGCCACGTCATGGGTTGTTAATGACTCTGGAACCATGCACTCTGCTCAGAGGCCAAATGTGGTCTTACAACCAGAAGGAGCCCCAGGACAGAGCCTCAGATGTTAACCATGATCAGCCTTCCATGGGTAGAGCTTAGGGTGGTGGGGAAGAGAGGCAGAGAGGGGAGAGAGGGAGGAAGAGAGGGAGGAAGAGTGGCAAGAGTTGTGAACAGTTTGACTGTTATTGTCCCCGACCCCCGGGTTTTTCCAAGAAGGAATGAGTCCTAATTAACCTGATGCATCATCAACATTATTCCAATGAACCATCACCATCCTCATCCATTTGTACTGAGTCCTCTGTGCAAATCTCTGGGCGAGAGAACATAAAAGACTAGGGAAATAGTAGAGGCCTTCTAGAGACTAGGAAGGTAAGAGGGAAAATAATTACAAAAGAATAAATGAGCAGCATCAGATAGTGCATGTTATATAGCCTGGGCATGATTAATTCATAGATAGTTTAGCTACAATAGACCTTGGAGAGTCTTCAGTTTGGCCTTATGATTGAGTCATAGAGAGGTTAAGTGGGTTGTCCAAGGTCACATGACTTAAAACCGGCACCAAGACTCCTGATGTTGACAATAAAGGCTAGAAGTCATGAAAGAAAGTAGCTTGGTCAATATGAAGCTGGGATAAGAGAAGAGGTCACTATTCCTCTTTCAATGCATCCACCATTTTATAACACCCAAACCAATGGCCATGGGTGGGGCTGTGTGCGTCCTGTGAAAACAGTCTTCAGGGGAGTGAAAATGAGCCCCCTGTCACTGCTGTCAGGATGCCTGATGACAGCAATAGGAAACCAGCCTGTTTGGACATGCTGTGACACAATATACTGGTCAGGACACCCAGCCATCAGGTAGCAAGGTCCTGAAATGGTCTGCCTCCACTAGTTACTCTCCATCTCACAGGTGGGGTTGCGGAAGTTCTCACACATCAGTGTTTGCCAAGAAAAGCTAAAAGGAAGCAAATGGTGATTCAACTTTGAAATGAGCAGTCTTGCTTCTGAGAAACACCATGGTCTTGTTTCAAGTGCAGATCAGAGAAGGAAACAGGTAATTCATAGAAAGGTAAATAGAGAACAGTGCGATCACCAAAACATAAAGAAAGCCATTTTCCTTAGTGCCCAGAGGGGGATCCGGGGCTGGGGCAGGAGCTCAAAACAAATCATTTCTCAGGTAAGCCATTGGAAATTGCACTCACTATCACCATATTGTTGGTTTTATTGCAGTTAAAATTCCCAAATATATACGTCACCTCAGACTCACCAAGGTGACCCCTTTGAACACCTTCAAGAAAGATAAAAGAAAAATCATTGATTCATGATACTTTTTGTTTTTGAAGGACCAAACAAAAATAGATCTTCATTAAGAAATGTTCAAAGCTCATAGATGAGCAACATGGACAGTGGTGGCAAGAATCTAGTGAGGTGAACAGAGAGAAAGATCACAGAACACCCGGAAAAATAAGACATGGTAAACATGTCCAGTGCTTTCCAAAAGGGTGAATCTCTCCAGGTGAGCATAGTAGAAATGCTTTTAAACAAAAGATTAGCCCGCCAAAGTGAATCATTAGGTATTGACAAATTCCCAATGTGTTGGAAATTTGTGCCACATGATGTCTTCCCATGAACAGAAGTCCAGTGGAGATGGAGGGAGGTCGGCAGGGAGCAAGGGGTTAGGGGGAGAAAGTCTAGTCTAGTTTATTAATAAATAAGCATGAACCTCATTGAAAAAAAATTAGTATTCCTTTAATCAGCCCAGTACTAGGTTTATAGCTGGTAGTCAATACATATTGGTGAGGAAACGAGAAAGAAAGGAGACAATTTGCTTTCCAGACACAGATTCTGAACAGGTGAGAAAATCAATTGAAGACAGGAATGAATTTAGGGATAAGGAAAGACCCACCCATTGACGCAGAACACTCTCTCTTGGGGTCAGGAATGCCTAGAAGAGAAATTTGCTTGGGGAAGGATTGGAGACAGGAGCGTTTGCACAAATTTAGATTTATAGGAGCTTTAAGGTGGACAAAACGAAGCTTTTCTTTTGTAAGACACAAGGGGGAAATGATTGCATGGCTTTTCTGGGGAATTTCCTTTTCTTACACAACAACCACAATTGATACGGTGCGGCGTTCGGGCAGCCTCATGAAGCGTTAGCCCCTCTTGGTCACGTAGCACAGGGAATTGTGTAAGGAACCAGCTGGAGACAAGAACGAGGACGTAAGCAACTCTGATCAAGTTGAGATGTGTTTCCAAAGTAGAATTTAAAAAGTAAACGGAAAAAAGAAAATGCTTCTTCTCTTTCACTGCGTTATCACCTTGAGACGCCGGCCCAGTTCACTGATGACTTGGGACCTCGTTATTTGAGGGAAGAACTGTCGCTGTGGGTTACTGTCTGCCTAGCACACTTTCCTTTTCCTATAACTGCAAACAGTGTGCTTTTCTTTTTCCAGGAACCATATAAATAATGGCGCCCTCTATTCCCCAGCCAACACAGAGGCACTTGGCAGCATCCTGCCTATCAATACACCCTACCTCTCTGGCCAAGAGGAGACGCGTTGCCAAAACGAGGTCTCTGAGAGTCAGGAGCTTTTCAGAATTAGCCAGGGACAAAGGGTGCCCGGTCACCGTTATTCCGATGAAGGTCAGGAAGTTGAATGAACACGCTGGTGGGAATAAGCTAGACCTTTAGGGTGTGATGTGGGAGGAGAAGAACCTGTGACCTGCCCCAGCCTTTATTCACTTCTAGAAGAAGGTCCTTATCAGTCGACAATGATGCTGAGGTTAAAGGAAAGCAGATGCAAGTGTAAGTAAGAGATAGAGATAGAGATTGAGATAGAGATGGAGATAGAGAATGAGAGAGAGAGAGAGAGAGAGAGAGAGAGAGAGAAATCTTCATGCAACCCTCCTGGAAGTTCTGGTTTTGTGGCTAACGCATATCCTTTTGGCTGAAGTCGATCTGTGTGTCTAACACTCGCCAGAGGAAGCTCGTGACAATGACAATCATCTCTGGCCATGCCCTGACAGACCCCCAGAGTATGGGGGTGATCAAACAAGCCATCGTTACAGATTTAAATAAAATGCATTTCATTCTAGATGTAAATATAATTCAGAATTGCTGTTGGAAGAAGCAGAAAATTTTGCTCACGGTGCAGTTTCGACTCATAGCCACTCTCACATGAAGCCTAATGATATTACTCCAGGAAATAAAAAAATGGAATTTTAAGTTCCTGCACACCGCAGATCCTGCATTCAGTAGAAGATTCTACAAGGCTCGGTGTTTCCTCTCTCACTTTCATGGCTTCAGACTTTCGTATTAGAAACATTTACAGTTTATTAGCAAGTCCCTCTTGCCTTTCCCTTTTTCTTGTTGCTCTGGAAGGCTGTTTTGAAATGTATCACCAGTCGATGAGTTTCATCTTGCAGACATTAAGTTTCAGAACCGTAAGCTCAGATTCCCACAAGGTCACCAGAGACTTGGCCCCACTGTGAGCTGAGACGGCCTTCAGCTATAATGTGATACAACGAATGCCCCTTACCGGCCTTTGGAAATCGAACCACAGCTGTACATTATCCCTCGAAGTGTAGAAGGGGAAGAAAACATCTCAGCTGGAATTCAACGTTGATCGGATAAAGATCGACGCAGCCCTGACCCTGGTAGATGCGTTGTTCTAGGTGCTAGAGACAAACCCACGAGGGAGGCAGAAAGGACCCTGGTGTTGTAACTGGAGACGGAGACAATATAGTCAATAAAGGAGTGAGACCGTTTCAGAGAGAGATAACAAGAGATGCATAACATTGAAAAGGTACAGTATTAGGAAAATGGCCAGGTTAGGAAAATCCACTCTGGGGAGAGGGTGTTTTCATTGGGCTCTGAATGAAAGCCACCAGACAAAGGGACACCCGGGAGGTGAGCATTCTAGGCAGAGTGAAGGGGTGAGACAGTGTGTTTGAAACTGAAGAAAAGCAGGAGTGTGGGGAGGGACAGGAGGAGCTGAGGATGACGGGGTCAGAGAGCTCACGGGCCCTGGTAAGTCTGGGAGCCACTGAGGTGCTTTAGAAGGGGAAGGCCACGATCTAATTTTCCTTTCGGGAAGGTCACTGGCCCTGGTGGGAGGCCAGTCTGTAGGGCTCAGGGTTAGAATCAGTAATACCAGTAGGAAGCTACCATGGCGACAGTCCAATAGAGAGGTGGTGGCAGTTCAGGCTCGGAAGTCGAGATGAAGAGAAGCAGGACCCGATGTGTTTGGAAGCGGAGACAGTAGGATTGATAAGAGGCAGGTGAAGGGAAAAGAGAAATCAAGGAATCTCGTTAATATATATATTCGACAATGAACTTGAAGAACGTGAACTCTGGATAACACGGAGTCGTGGCCAAATCTCCAAGTCAAACTAAATTATTACACCTGCTCTCCTCGTTTCAGGACATCTAATGCCATAAAACTAAAGTGACAAAGCCAACCACTATAATTAAAAATATTAAAAGTGTAACTCACGACGCGATCCACTTTCCTTTGCACGAAAAATGATCTCCTTTACACGAGGGGCATTCCTAGGATGACGGTGACAGTGGCAGTTTGAGTCTTCTCGGTCTTCAAGTCGACAGTCTTTTACAACCACACACAGAAAACCCCCTTGTGATCTCCTTAGACCTTCCCTCTATCGCTTAATATTATTTTTAATATTCTCCACCATTTAACACATTCTTTTCACAATAATGGCTCAGTAAGCATTTCTCAGCATACCAATAACTTCCTCTTGGAGAACTGTCCCCCTCCTCTTCCCGCGGTCATATGCCACCCATGCTGCCAACACCAATGAGGCAACAGCTCCTGAAAAGCCTTCCCTGCTGCCTTCACCCCTCCCTGGGCACCCTGCCCCTACCCTTTTCACTGGTTGACCCAGCCCTCTTCTCTCAGTCTCGTGGCTTCCTGGCCACATTGGCAAAAAAAATCATCCCTCTGGCACTGACAGAACTTTATGCCCCACATTCTAAAACGTGAACTGATGTCCTCAACTAACAAAGAGAATTGTAAGGTGCTACCCCCTCCCCAAGAAGGAGCAAACACTAAAACCCCTTCACAGACCTTGAATAGTTCCTTCTCCGGAACAAATTCTAGAACCCTTTCGTTGATCCTTAATGTTTTTGCTAGACAACAATTGTGACCAGGAAATTTGGTTGTTGTTTTTTTAATTTATTTTCTTTTAAGTGAGAGGAAGGGAGACAATGAGACAGACTCCCACATACCGCCTACCAGGATCTACCTGGCAACCCCCATCTGGGGTCGATGCTCTGCCCACCCGGGGCTGCTCGAGACTGAGCTACAATATATTTAGCCCCTGAGGCAGAGGTTAGACAGCGCTATCTTCAACTCTGAGGCCAACGTGCTCGAATCAATCAATAGAGCCATAGCTGTGGGAGGGGAAGAGAGAGAGTGAGAGAAAGAGAAGGGGAGGGGGAGGGGTAGAGAAGTAGATGGTCACTTCTCCTGTGTGCCCTGACCAGGAATCGAACTTGGGACTTTCACACACTGGGTCGATGCTCTACCGCTGAGCCAACTGGCCAGGACCCAGGATGATATTTCAAATGCTATATCTCAAATCTGGAATTTCAATGGTCTGCCTCCCAAACAGCCTGTACAGCTCACTAAGGCCTGATAGAGTCCACACACACACACACACACACACACACACACACACACACCACTGACAATTCATCATAGCTCATCTCCCTCCCTAAGTGCCCAAGGCTCCTCCCCCTCCCCTGCAGACCACAAGGCAAATCTGCTAGAGGGCCTTTTATTCTGACATGTAAAAGGACGCCTGTCATTTCGATGGGTGTAGAAAACAAGGAGCGGTGTTCCCCAAGCCTGGCAGGTGGGTCCTCCTTCCTTCTTATAATGCATTTCTATCAACAGCTAGATCTTTCACAATGTTGCGATATTTTACACACTATCTCACCTGTCTTCCCTGCTAAACCATAAGCTCCCAGACCAGTGCTAAAAACCACCATGGAAGGTGGAGGTAGGGGATTGGAAAATATTTATTTCATAAATTATCACATACACTTAATTAACAAACAAGTCAATGGATGAATAAGTGAACAGCTGCTTTGATGACGAAGATTGGACTTTGAGGGCTTCTCTTATTTGCTCCCTCCCTTTTTTAAAAAAAAACTTTTCATGCAGTCGGATTTGCATTAGAAAGCCTTCTTTGTGCAAACACTCCAGGGCAACTGTGAAAGTCATTTGAAAAGTAAATGCCATCAAATATTAATAAGGCAAGCCAAGAGAAATAAGCTTGTAGTTTATCCCAGATAATAAGAGCCGTCTTCTCCCCGAAGTATGAATACACACAGGAATAGAAAGATTCCTTCTGGACACCAGGGGCACGTGGGGAGCAAAGCCGGCTGGGAAGGGCGGAGCGAGTGAGACAAGTTGGTCAGATGCACAGGTAGAAAGTCCCTGATACTGTGAACAAGGACCTCAGAAGATGGCACTGTGTTCCCAGTATTAGTAAATCCACTAATATCCGTAGTTAGTCTAAGGGAGAAAAACTGTCCAGTTCTATTGTAGCCATTGGCCGAGCCCTCTGTAGCTGTCTGACATAAGTAAAGCGGTCCAGGACCTCGACTCCGGGTCAAGAAAGGCATCAGGTGTTCTAGCTGAAGAAGAAGCAGGAAGAACTCCCAGCCTGCCAGCCGCCCAGAGCCTGGCTGGCTGTGGAAGGAGAGAAGTCCTAAGATGTCCCCACTCAGGTGACTGTCTTCCTGGGGAGTTGGCAAACATGTTTTATTAGATCGAGAAACTACCGTATTTCCCCAGGGATAAGACGCTGCCATGCATAAGACACACCTTAATTTTGGGGCCCGAAATTTGAAAAAAGAAATGTATTACATAAAGTTATTGAACTCAAGTTGTAGTCATCATAAAATTCAGACAACTCCTCATCACCGTCAAAACTCCCAGCCATTAGCTTGTCCTCATCTGTGTCTGATGACCAATCACTGTCTTCAACAATGAGCGCAAAAACAAGCACAAAAAAAAAGCGGGAAATGCAAATAAAACAAAATCTACAACCGCTGTATAAGACGCACCCAGTTTTTAGACCCCAAATTTTTCGAAAAAGTGTGTATCTTATACACGGGGAAATGTGGTAAATACTGACCAAAGAGTAGGTGAGCGGCTTAGTGATTGAAGCAGAGCCATGCGTCCTAGGGTCTCCCCACAGCGTGTCCCCACTGTGCACAGCAGAGCCGCAGCAGCTGGGGGACCCTCCGGGTGTGAACCAGAACACTGGGTTGAGTGACCAAGGAGCCTGATTCTAATTCTAACACTGCAGTTCTTTACACAGTTGACCTTCGCCTAATCGTTTGCTTCTCTGGGCCTCATTTGACTTATCTGCAGTGAAAATACCACTGATACCAACCTCCCAGGCCCGTATGGATGCAGGTAAGTTACCAGCACAGTAAGCCCCAGCCTAGGCGGAGTGATGGGAGAGGCGTCGGCTGCCCAGACCTCTTTCCTGCATGCTTAGATAAATGTTGATACATTAAAAACAATTTTTTTTCCATGTAAAACTATAAACTTTAAATTCCAGGGAACATTAAGGCATTGATGAATTAATAATATGGTGGAACTCTTGGTATTACATTTTTCCTGAATATATCCAGTGTCTCTCCTGGCCAAGAACTCCTGTAAAGAATGAACCAAGTCTTGTGGGTGAAGAAAATTGTGCACCGGGCCAGAAATGAAATGTTGGAATCAATCTGAGAAAATCAAGCTGTGAAACTGGGTCTACAAGTTTTCTTCCGAGCTGATAGCACTTGGCAACGTTCATTGCCTAATCCTGAGAACTGGTGATCTTGACACCGTGGTGCCTCCCCGCCACTAGGGGGAGCCAGCCATGACCTCTCTGTCAAAGAGAAGAGTTTGTTTCCAAGTCAGCTCTGTACTGATAGAGGGGTAAAAATGATTTTTGACTTTATAGAGCCACAGAATTTTTGGCATCACATTATTCCTCTGGAACGCAGAAGGACAAGTGACAGTTCTATTCCCTGGAGAGAAAAATAAAACAGAACACACGTTCAAGAATTAAAAGTCTGATGTTCTGAGCATCACTGCCCTAAAAAACTCATTGGCTGTCATGCACTGAAATAGAGAGAATGCCCCGGTAGGATGTCTTCGGGTAACACACACGTTCCCTTATTTTTAAACCTGATATCCTGCAATTCCTTATTCCCATATATATCGGACTTGTGCCTGGCTTTTGTCCCAGATGGTAGGGCCAGGCTCCCTGCAGCACATACATGAGGCAAAGTGGTGCTGCTATACTGCTTACTTTTCTTGTTCTCCCAATATGTGTCTGTGTTTGTGTACACATATACGTTATATATATATTTATATATAATATATTATACTATATACATATAAATATATTAATATAAATATATATATAAACTCAGCACCAGCTGGAACATGTCTTTAAACTGATGGCTTCTTTCCAAACTCAACTGCCTGTTTCCAACTATGCGGAGTGACTACTGTGAATATTGAATTTATTACTTCCTTGCTTTAAAAAAAAAGAGTTGTCATTGCACGGATAAGCACTCAACAGTATATATTTTAGATTTCTTATTCTGGACTTTTATTAAAATTATGTCATCCTGCCTGGCCTGAGATGGCACAGTGGATAGAGTACTGACCTAGAATGCTGAGGTCACTGGTTCAAAACTCTGGGCTTGCCCAGGCAAGGCACATATGAGAAGCAACCAATGAACGGTTAGTGTGAAGCAACTGCTGTTCTTCCCTCATCCTTTCCTCTCTCTGTAAAATCAGCAAATAAAATATTTTTAAAAAATATATCATCCTAAGTATTGCTTTTAGTGGTGTTTTTTCTTTTATGAACATGTTTCTGTAATTCACCCATTTGTTTCCTGTAGGGGTTATACCCCATGGTGGGGTATACCATACTGTATTTAATTGCCACCTTTGTGTTAGATTGTTTGGGCTGTTTCCATTTATTTTTCTTATAATCAATGAATGATGCTGCTATAAACGTTCTCGCTTATGCCCCTAATGACACAGAGCCAAATGTTTTCTAGGGCATACGCCTAGGAGGAAAATTTCTGTATCACAAGTATGCATCTTTAACTTTTTCTTGCCTTAATGCTTTGGCTAGAAATGCTAAAAAAAAAAGGTTGGTTCTAACTATATGCTTTTCTAATGGATTCTTAAATATGATGGAAAAAGAAGCTCACAATACTTCAGGCATTTTCAGATGTATGAACCATAGGATATTTCCAAAGAAGAGTACAAAATCTTTTTAAAAGAGAAATACAATACATAAACCTGCCCTCCAACATCCTACATTCTAAAGGTTAGCTTAGATATTCACATAAAACAAACTGTAATTCAACTCCATATGCAGTTATTTCATTCAACTCAATAAACATTTGCTTGAGCTTACCTTGTTTTACAAACTGACCAGAGGTGCCAAAATCAGGATCTGTATTCAAGAAGAAGAAAGACGAGGGAGGCATGGGTTCTGTTTGAAAGACCTCAAGGTTTCATAGGGGACAGCCAGCTTGCAAACCACCAGATAAAATTTCAGTGGGTCAGTTGCACTCAGGCACTAGAAGGTCAAGAGGAAGATGTGACTGACATATCCTAGAAGACCAACAGGTGCTTGCCAGGGACAGTTTACGTTAAATCTTAAGGGATACATCTTTAAAATTTCTACAATTGGAAGTTTTCTCATTTGAGAATAGAAAATTTGATTCCTAAATAAAAACATTGATTATGCTGGGCATTTCCTTGGTACATCATAGACATGCAAACCTGAGAGTGTAGACCATTCATGAATACAGTTAAGTTTTAGATGTTTGCCAATCAGTCTAACTTGGAGCGTAGCATTTGGAAACCAGTTTAGTAAAAGGCCAGTTGCCAGGGCAATAGACACATGTATTTTCACATCAATGCCCTTCTGCTGGCTCACACAAAAGCTATGTCAATGACTAGATCAATGTCATGAATAAAAATATATCTCAAGTTCCATCTTTTGCAAATGCCTTGTTTTCACACACTTCAAGAATCTTAGGACTTGGAAATATATGGTGGGTTCTTGTCATTATATTTTTGAAATAAGATTAAGATACAATATTTTTACATATGCATCAGCAGTGCTCTACTTCTGATGAATTCATTCTTTCAACAGATCCTTACTGCCCTGGCTGGGTAGCTCAGTTGGTTAGAGCATTTTCCCAGGATGCCAACATTGCAGGTTCAATCCCTGATCATGGCATATAGGAATCAACCAATGAATGCATAAATAAATGGAACAAAAAATGATGTTTCTCTCTCTCCCTTTCTCTCTCTCTCTCTCTCTCAAATCAATCAAATTTAAAAATATTTTAATTATAAAAAAAATAGATCCTTACTGAACATCTACTCATGGCCAGGTACTGTTCTAGGCATAGAGAAAACAGCAGTTCACTAGGCAAGCAAGAGTCTAGTTCCAAGAAGTCAATGCTCCAAGAAGTTAATATTTCTATAGATGGAAGTTTTCTCATTTGAGAGTAGAAAATTTGATTCCTAAATAAAAACATTGATTATGCTGGGTATTTCCTTGGTATATCATAGATACGCAAACCTGAAAGTGTAGCCCATTCATGGATACAGACTGGCAATACATGGAGAAAGACTGGCAATAACTATGTAAGAAATGAATAAATAAGCTAATTTAAAGAAGAATGTGAAGAGAGATGTGTGCTCTAAAGAAAAGAGGTAAAGCAAGCCTGATGGGTTAGAAAGTGAGTTGGGGACTGCAGAAGAAAGTGGTTGCAGCTAAGTTGGCCCCAAAAGACCTTCTGAAAATTGGACATTTTTATCTAAGATTAGAATGATAAAAAAAAATAATAAAATAAAATAAAAAATAAAAACAGGACCAAGCACGAAAGGTCTTGTAAAAAGAATTCCAGGCAGTCGGAACAGCATGTGCAAAGACTATGAGACTGAGGTGATCTTGGGGTGCTTGCAGGACAGAAGAAAACCAGAGTGGCTGGAGACTAGTGGGCAAGAAGGAGTGGTCAGAGATGAGTCCGGGCAAGACCACAGCAGACAGATTATAGAGAGTCTTTAAAATTATGGGAAGAATGCGGGGGACCCGGGTTCGATTCTCGGCCAGGGCACATAGGAGAGGCGCCCATTTGCTTCTCCACCCCCCACCCCCCTCCTTCCTCTCTCTCTCTTCCCCTCCCGCAGCCAGGGCTCCATTGGCGCAAAAATGGCCCGGGCGCTGGGGATGGCTCCTTGGCCTCTGCCCCAGGCGCTGGAGTGGCTCTGGTCGCGGCAGAGCCACGCCCTGGAGGGGCAGAGCATCGCCCCCTGGTGGGCAGAGCGTCGCCCCTGGTGGGCGTGCCGGGTGGATCCCGGTCGGGCGCATGCGGGGGTCTGTCTGACTGTCTCTCCCCGTTTCCAGCTTCAGAAAAATACAAAAAAAAAAAAAAAAATTGTGGTAAGAAGATTGGATTTTCTTTCAGTTGACATGGAAAGCCAACGGAGGGGTTATGAGCAAGGGAAGAATGAGCTTAGATTTAAACTTTACAAAGTACTGATTGAGCTACTGTGAAGAGCATTGACTAAGGAGAGAATACGGAAAGCAAGAAAGTCAATCAAGAGTCAAAGTTAATAGGGCAAAGGAGACAGGATGATGGGTCCGACCAGAGTTGTAGATGTTGGCGCGATGTAATTACATTCACGATGCGCTTTGGAAACAGAGCTACTAATGCACTTGTAAATTGGGATTTTGGCTTGGGGAAACGATCAAGATAAGACTCAGAAGGACACTGAAGAAGAGCTGGAAGACAGAAACATGAAGAGTTACCTTCTGCCATGTTAAGTCTGGAATGTCATCTCATGTAACTGCAGTTAACTGGGGGTGACATTGAAATATCGCTCAGGGGATGAATGAAATGTTACATTCAAGATGTGACACTCTAGAAGCAGGGATATGTCTTCACATACAACAGAAGAAAAAACATATTCATACCTGGTCACCCTCATGTGAAATTGAGATGTTAATTTCTGAATTATTAGGGATTAAGAAAAAAAATTTTTTTTTAAAGGACATGCTTACAAATCAAAATTATACAGAGAACTATCTACAGAAGGGGAATTTATTTCTCCTATGACATAAAGATGTTGAGAGACAAAGACAAAATAAGTTTAGCAGAGAAATCACCAGGGATCAATGTCTTGATTCCAGAAATAAAATTATTCCACAATGACTTGCAAACCTAGCAATGTACAGTGTGCCCACCGAGAAGTTGCTCTCCACAGTAAAATACTGGTTTGGATCCACTGCACAAATTTGCATTATTACTATACTCCCAGAGTGTTACATTTTGAATGTGCAATATTTCAACATCCTTTATTTCACTCGTCACTTGAGAAATTGAAATAGGCACCCAGTTAAAGATTGCTTAAATTTACAAACCACCGCATGCATGAAAAATTCATCAGCTCACTATAAAGAGCTATTGGACTAATTGCTCAGGACGTGGGTCAAATGTCTGTATGTGCCTAATACCATTCAGGCAAATTAGTGCAGATGAAGGTTCTTAGGAGAGAAAAAGGTCACAAAATTCAACTTTAAAAATCTGAGTTTATTCTGCAGTTTTTATAGAGTTTTAGACATTAAATGGCAGGTTGAGTCAGAACTACGTGTGTCTGACAGTGAATATAACAGGTACGGCGACTGCTTCCAAACCAGAAGCCCCTTTCATTCAAATCTGGTTCCAATTTCATGATGCTGACAAAACAGCAAAAAAACAAAATTTTCACATCAATTGTTAAGTCTTTGTTTTTACACTCATTGAAGCCACAACACTCACAGAAGCTTCCTAATTTCAGAAGCCTTCCTGTAAATCCTCCCCATCTGCAATTCCATCCTCGGTAGACTGCTTCCGGAACCCGCGAGGCTCCCCGCAGGACAGGTCGTGAGCCATCAAACACGGGCTGGGCTTCTTGAAGGAGTTCTTGACTTCGTTTTCCATTAAAGGAAACACTCCAAAATCAAAGCCTTTCCAATATTCTTCATCTGACTCTAGGACTGCCTGATTGCATTGAAGCCAGCGCACCGAGAAAGGTTGATCTGTATAGTTGGAGATGATAGATAGATAGATAGATAGATAGATAGATAGATAGATAGATAGATGATAGATAGATAGATAGATAGATAGATAGATAGATAGATAGATAGATAGATGTAGTGTGGCAGAATCATCACAAACAGGCCTATCAATAAGTTCAAAAATGTCATTTAAAAAAACAACCAGGAGCCCACAGAATGAGAAAAACAAGAGAGCCAGCTGCACAGACCAGAGGAAGATAAGTAGTCAGACAGGTTTAATGCACGTTCACCTTGATACACATTTGCCGAGTACCCACCAGGAGTCAGATATGGGGAGGCGTACAAGGCAGTGTGGACACACAAGCACGCATACACCATCGGCCCTCGAACAACACGGGTCTGAACTGTGCGGGTCCACTTACACGCGGGGTTTTTTTCTCCAATAAATACTGTAAATGTACTTTCTCTCCCTTATGATGTCTGTAACATGTTATTGTCTCCAGCTTACTTTATTGTAAGAATACAGTATGGGATGCATGTAACATACAAATGATGTGCTAATCGACTGTGCTATTGGTAAGGCTTCTGGCCAACTGTAGGCTATTAATAGTTAAGTGTGGGAGGAGTCAAAAGTTCCTCGTGGAATTTCCACGATGTGGGGAGTCAGCACCCCTAAACCCCCCAGTTGTGCCAGGGTCAGTTGTGATATTAATGCAGTGCCACGGTAAAGCTACACACAGAATCCCACACATGGCCGAGCCTGGGGCACCAGAGGCTGTGTGCCTGCCGGCATGTTGTCTGAGGGATGGATAGAAAATGAAATGGCAGACTAGAAGAAGACGTTAGGACAGACACATAACCTTTCAGTTTGAGTTAGCTTGCTCTTGGGCCAGATCAAACAGCACAAAGACAAAAGCCCTCATCTCCGCGTTTAGCTTTCGCTAGCGTCAAACCAGACTAAACACATCTGACAACCGCAGTTCCAATTTCTCTTCCCCGGTGTTTATGCTTCAACTCCTCCTGAAAACTTTTCCCCTAACCTTGGCTTCTGTTGAGGCAGCTCATTAAATAGAGCCATTTAGGACATTTATTAACTGAGGAGAGGAGTTTCGGGCTCAGAATTCTGATGGTTTGAGGTGGTATTTGCAATACTAATATTGAAATATGTCAAATGAGCTATTTACTGTTGCTGGCCAAGCGCAGCAAACCTCTACGAAGTGCAGCCTGCAAATACCGGAGCCGATATCTCACGGGGTCCGTTTTGGTGAGAGAAGCACCTTCGTGGGCTGTAAAAACATCCAGCACTCTGCTTGGAAGACAGGGCCTAACCGGCAGAGTGTCTGACGTAATCAGAACCCTGTCTAGGACCTCTTTGGAAAGCTTGAAAAGACATCGCTCCCAAGTATTTTTCAGCCGCCCTGAGTAGCAAGAGAAGCTAAAAATTTTTAACCGTGAAACCTCTGCGTTTACACCATCAGTTAAATATCAGCGGCCGAGTTCTGACCGTGTAGTTCTTTTCTTTCCTTGTGTTTTACTTCAGAAATTAAATTTAATGGGGTGACATTGATCAATAAGAATACATAGGTTTTAGGTGAACATCTCCATGGTATTTGAGCTGTTGACTGTGTGGTATGCCCATCACCCAAAGTCACATCATTTTCTGTCACCGTATATTTGTCCCTCCTTAGGCCCCTCCCTCCAACCCCTTTTCTCGGGGTGAACCACTTCCCTGCTACCTGTGGCCGTGAGTCCAAGTTCTGCTTGTGTAGTTCCTTATAAAGCCAAATCCCCGATAATTAAAGAGGCAGCTACCCACTTTGGGCTGTGAGTTGGACTCCCTAATAGGAGAAAGGAAACATCTCACAAAGGCTGAGATCTAATCTTTAATGGGCTTTCGAGATGCCGGGAGGAGATCTATTCCAAGCATAAACACAACCCTCCAGAGATAGTCTTTTTATGATGCTCTTAAATATCTAATAGGTGTTCAATGTCAGCTGTGAACTTGTGAACCCAGATGGAATTTAGGGGAATTTATAAGTGCAGTGCTATATAGTACAACACACACACACACACACACACACACACACACACATCTAATGCAGACATAGAGATTGCCCGATCATTTCTGCAAAACCCATTTATATAGAATCAAAGGTCCTAAAAAAAAAAAGATTTAAAAATTTATAACTGCAAAGGAATGACTACAAATTTGATGAGACCGCCTTGATAATATCGACAGCTAGCCACACAAACACAAAGACATTCAGGAACCAAACGGCATGCTGTGTTGCACTGTTGAATGTTTTAGTTAGATGTGTATTTTATGGTCTTCATTTAAGAGCCCTACATAATAAACTTATTCCTCCACAGTATCCATTCTTTATAATGTTGATATGAAAAAGCATTCCAGTTTTGAAAGGGCTGGTTAGAACCCTTTGTTGGACTGTGGGGACTAGTAATTTTACCCCTTCCCAACTGGACATTTAAATTCTCATACTTAAATAAAAAGCAAATCTCCATTTATATAGCAGATATGGTCTTGAAGAAGTCTTTAAAAACAGAATCTCTTAATAAATTACAATATAGTAAATAAATACAGAATTGGCTGATTAATTAAAATATATAGGAAATCCTTTAGTATGGTGAATCTTTTGATAACTTGAAAACAAAGAAGATCCTCGAATATCTCTGTTTTGTAAATTTAGATTTTGTAAATGAGGTTTTCCTAAACTAGGGCAGATGCGTACACCTTGTCGCTGAGGAAGAAGCAATTCCACGAGTCGGGACTTTGGTGAGATTGCTCAATCTTTTAACACTAACTAGGTTGCTTCAAAAACAGTCCCCTTTCACAGTGGCCGAGCAGAATGTTGCCTACACCCTTCCTTGGGGTTAATCCAAACATTTGGTTAACGTTTTTAGCTGTAAACAACAGAACCCATTTCGTGCAAGGTATGCAAAAAAAAAAAAAAAAAGGTTATGGAGTCACTCATAAAATATCAGGGAAGGGTAGAGACATCTGGCCTGCAGATAACATAGCCAGAAAGAATAAAGAATAGTCCCAGAGTTTGTACTGGACACTCAGACCGTGAAACTGCACCTGCAGAGTGTGTGTGTGTGTGTGTGTGTGTGTGTGTGTGTGTGTGTGTGTGTGTGTTTTCTCTTCATGTCACTCTCTTCTGGGCCCTCCCCAACCTGCATTCTAGCTCTCAATGGAAAGCAGGAATGCATTTCCGTCTTCCACCCTAGGAGGATATGTCATTGAGTGAGAGACGTTAAGAGGGGTGTTCAGAGGGTGCTAAGAAGACTGTGAACAAGACAAATGGTGACTGTGATCTCCACCTGACATCAGTGTACTCCATTTTCCCATGCCTGAACCCCCAAGCATTAACAATCACCACAACAAATGTTTACCTCTAATATAACGCAACTATCCTTCGTAAAAATGCACTTACTCTCGCCCTGGCCGGTTGGCTCAGTGGTAGAGCATCGGCCTGGCGTGTGGGGGACCCGGGTTCAATTCCTGGCCAGGGCACATAGGAGAAGCGCCCATTTGCTTCTCCACCCCCCCTCCTTCCTCTCTGTCTCTCTCTTCCCCTCCCGCAGCCAAGGCTCCATTGGAGCAAAGATGGCCCGGGCGCTGGGGATGGCTCCTTGGCCTCTGCCCCAGGTGCTAGAGTGGCTCTGGTCGTGGCAGAGCGACGCCCTGGAGGGGCAGAGCATTGCCCCCTGGTGGGCAGAGCGTTGCCCCTGGTGGGCGTGCCGGGTGGATCCCGGTCGGGCGCATGTGGGAGTCTGACTGTCTCTCCCCGTTTCCAGCTTCAGAAAAATACAAAAAAAAATGCACTTACTCTCTCCCCAAAAGGGGGACTACCCCCCAAAAATCAATGGTCACTTCATCATCTTCATGGCAGAACCAACTGGCCTCATCCTCATTGTCTACATCAAGTGGATGAAATTGAGAAGTCAGCCATCCCCACGGACCACAGTGAAATTAAATAGGTAGAGCAGCAAGGGGACCATAGAGGAAAATAAAGTAGATTAGTTAATATAAAATTCCTAAATATTTAGCCATCAGCTCCTGTGAGAAAATATTTTTCTTCTGCTGCAAGAAAACTGAGCATTCAACAGAGATGTGGATCAAATGGGCCCTAGGGGGCGCCACCGCGACCACTGTCGCGGGCATCTCATTGAGAAAGCACGGGTTGGGTTGGGAGGAGGCTGCAGACGAATGTTCAGCATGAATGCCTGGTTATCAGGAGCCTCTTCTACAACGGAGGGTATTTGCTGGGTATTCAGATGTTCTCACACTGCCCAAGCTGAAAGAATAACCCCCATATTTCTCTCTCAGAACTTCTTTTCAGGAACCCTCTTGTCTGTGCATTCCAAACTCCTGGACGGTCGAGCCAAAGCATTAGCTTCTCCCATGAATCATTGGAAATGCGTGCCTCAGGCATCCGTCCTCCTGAACAACATGAACACGAGACATGCCGCTCAACCAGCTACCGTCTGGGAAGGGTGCCCTTCCCCCGAGTCTTCAGGGACCCTCCAAGTGGGGCTGCCACACGCAACAGTACCCTTCCAGCCTCTGCAAGCCTGGGATTCATGAATCTATTTTTAACTCTTGCCTCCTTCCCTCAGACGTCATGCCTAGGACGCAAGAGTGCTGAGACCGTAAGCCACCTGCTAACGGAATGGACCCCTGGACATGCGGAAGCATATTCCTGGTTTGCCAGGGAAAGTACCAGCTTGTCCCAGATGTCCTGGTATAATGCCTTTTTGACTTTCAAAAGCGTCCTGGTTTGGACAATGAATTATATGTGCACCCTACGCATCCATTACTTCCACTTCATAAGGAAGTGCTTATGGGCATGCCGTACTTTCCCTCTTGGTGTACTGACTCGCAAAGTTACCCAAGTTCATGACAAAGGGCGCCTCAACCACAGCCCAGGGTCAGCTGTGGCTAAAGCCTACTAGGACGAGGAACAGGAAGAGAACAGTTACTTGTCCAAGACGACACGGCTTTGCTCCACAGCCCTAGGGACCTCTGCTCTGATATACCCAACACTGATTTGCACGAGCAGCCCAATATACTACCCATACTTTGAATACC
Organism: Saccopteryx leptura; assembly: GCF_036850995.1. Lineage (NCBI taxonomy): Eukaryota > Metazoa > Chordata > Mammalia > Chiroptera > Emballonuridae > Saccopteryx > Saccopteryx leptura. The sequence continues at coordinate 74,868,200 of NC_089513.1, forward strand.
ACGGCACCCACCTGGTCGTAAGAACAAGCAGTAAATTATATGGTGGTGTGGCTCTGCTGGACGGCCCAAGATCTGGGATCCGGGGTCCAGGGTCCTCTCAAGTCTGGCGGTCTTGTGAGTGTTGGGGTGAGTTATTCAGGGCTCACTCCCAAACACGGGAGGCACTTCTCGATATCCAAACACACCCACCAACCTTGTGCCCTGAGACAAGAGGAGGGACATGTAGTGCTCTCTTTGGAAGGTCAAAGAACGCTGCTTCTGCTGTTCCTCGTATATCAAGTTAGATAAAAATCAAGACCTAGAGAGCAGACACCACTGTCTCCATTTGCTCCCTGGAAGAGATCACGTCAGGAACAGCACCCGAGAATTCATCACTATCCCAATCAGCTGATGAAATCACATGTTGGAAGGCCATGTGGTGATGGAAGACGGTGTGACTTTGAGTGATGGGCACCAAGGCGCGGACAGATCACATAACGTAGAAACGTACACCAGAAACCTGTGTGATACACGATCCTATGAACCCATGTCACCCAAATAAATTCAATAATAATAAAAAGACCAATGTGTCTTCTGAATGGCCAAGCCAATGCGTTAAAAGAGGTTCCCATTGATTAGTCTTGGCTTCAAGTCCATGTCCATGGCACCGAAAGAACTCCAGTTACCCGGATAAATGAACGCAAGTTTAGGGAAAGCGAGGGGGAGGATTTAAGTGAAGTCCTGTGATCGCTTCAGAGACCCTTTCGTCAAGTAACCCACGCCTCCCTTTCCTTCCGGAGTGTCTGCTTCCGTTAGTGAACTTACTTTCTGGGATGAAAGAGTTGCCATGACTCTCCATCATGGAGGCTAAATGCTAGCTACTTTTTAACCACACCTCGAATCTTCTGTTTCTTTGTTTGTTCGGTTTTGGTTTTTCAGATCGAGTGAGACGTGGCTAGGCTACCTATCTATTTCAAACCCAGTGACCCCATAGTCCATGAGGTACCCCCAAATATGCTTGCAGATCATATCATTCTGATTATGACCCTACCCTTGCTGCCTGTAACAGACACCTGACCCCCTTGGTTACTCCAGGGTCCGTCACTCCCAATAAAACCACAGAGCCCCTTTCAATCCAGCCCTGACCACTTACACAAGTTATTCAAGGTCCCAGCTAAAATTACTTGTCTTTTCTAGAGTTGCCACATCAATAATACCTTCCAGTTACCATGGGGAAAATGGGTTCACACAGGCTAAGTGTTTAGAACAGGGCCTGGCACGAAGCTAAGTGCTCAAGTTCAGCTATTATTATTTCTACTTTTTCCTTTGACGTATCGTTCTTTTATTTTTCATAATTGTTTAAATAGACAGCTGAGTACGGCGCCCTATATAAACTGACTTCAGAGATTCTATCCATTTTGGTTAATTTAATATAAACTCTGTTCTTATTAAATAAAAGTGGTTTCCTTTGTTCAACTCGGTATTATCCCATCTGCATTGTCAGGACCCTGAACGGTGGGACATCCTTGTGCTTCGAACTTATATGATGTTCACAGGTACGGCCAGAGTGAATAACCCGATCCCTCCCCCGCCCCAGAATCCATTGGTATTTATCCTGGTTTCTCACTAAACCAGATGGTTCTCTCTAAGAAGCTCACTGGAGATGTCAGAAAACCTCGTAGCTTTGAAAAGACCCAACAAGGGCTCAAATTCTGGTTCTTCCACTTGCATGCTAGGAAATCCCCTAAACTCTTCCAAAACCCCCTAAACTCTTCAAACCCTATCCTTGGAGGGTTCCATTTGATTATCTGGCAAATGCCCAGCAAAAAAAACGACTCAGCAAATGGCAACCCTTAACACTAGTAGTAACAGCATTACTGACATCAACACAAAACCGTTGTTGTTATTGATGACATACGCTTACAGTAAATGTCCTTTAAAGCCAATGATTAATAACCCAGTAAAGGGAGCGTGAAACTAACAGTTTCGGAGGATGACACGGGGGTGTCCTGAGATCACAAGTAGAGGCGTCTCAGTCCACAGCCGTCATTGATTATCTTTATTTACAAAGAGAGAAAACAATATTCATTCCGCTCACACCTCGCTGGGTCTGCGTCATGGAGGCATTCGTCATCTCGAGAGTCCCTCCCACTCCGCACTGCCATCCATAACGAGTCTCCCCCACCCTGCGCCCTTGACAATGTGAGGAAGGCAAACACCGTTTCTAAACGCCACTGGGCAATCAGAGCGATGACCTTTCCGCGCCCGGGGGCCTGGGGACGCTGCCCACAGGACCCCTCGCCCGTGGCCGGGGAGGTACGCGCGGGGGTGCTATTTACAAAGGTTCTTCCCTCCCCACGACGCAGAAGGCAAGTGTCTGCCGCGAAGCAGCACCAGAAACTGAACTTGCGTCTGTTTGGCCCAAAATGTTCAATTCTCCCAGTAGTTTTTTTTTTTCTGAGTCCTGTTCCGGAGTCATATTAAAGCATTTAAGACAACACTGCATAATTCAAAAGAAAAGAATGGCGAGGCTGCCGCAAAGCAAATTGGGTAAGGCGGCGGTTTAATGTAATAGAAGTCAGCATTATCGAGATCGGTCTCATCATAATTTCAGCCGTTAACGCACCAGGGACTCCATCAGCGCAGACACTATATTCTGACTCAATTACATTGTCCATTAAAAGTAGTGGTTTACAGCATCTATTAGGCTTGTCATTACCCTTGTGCCATACTCAATGGCCAAAGGGGAGGCGGGGGGTGGGGGGGACCCTCTCCCCTCGGGGAGAAGGAAACGAAAAAGCAAATTTAGTGGAATGCCTAATAGGTGCTCCTCGGGGGAGAGACGCGTTAGGGCTGCAGTTCATTTCTTCTGAAGATGAACGTTCCCACCAGGGGCGTCCCGGTAAACATCACGGCTCATTACTCCCTTGCATTGTTTCATACGGCGTGCATATAGGTGGAGCCCTGATTAATGGAAAGAAATGACAATAGTCAATGACTTTGAATGGGTGGTGGAGGAAGCAAACATTTACTAGACTCCGTGACTGAAAAGCAAAAAGCTCTCTAAGGAAGCCTGTTGGGAGGACTCCGGCCTGGCCCTCCTGGGGGCGGGACACGGAGTCCCTGTCCTACGAAGTCGCTGGCTTGACATTCGGTGCCGGGTGCTGCTCGGGCCCCAGGCGACCCTTCGAACGGCCAGAGCAAACAAGCGGCGGTTGAGAAGCTAAGCTCTTTGGCTACGTACCATTTGCCGGGCGGGCATTCGACAAGCTCAGAGAGCACATATGGCCTGGACACAGACGGCAGCTGGGGGGCGGGTGGGGGTGGGGGGGATCACGCAAACCAGACAAACTCGCAGACACAGACGACCGCAAGGTGAAGGCGGGACAAGAGGGGGTGGGAGGAGACTTGAGGACGTGACTTGGGGTGGTGAACACGTAATACAAAATATAGGTGATGTATTCTAGAATTGTACGCCTGACACCTATATCATTTCAGCAACCGATGTCAGCCAATCCATTCAATTAAAAAATAAATAAATAAAAGCAGCACATAGGGGAGTCGTATGGTCTGCCCCTAGAAAAAAAAGCTTTGGTTTTACAAATTATTTTCTCCAAAAAAACCAGACCCACGGTATTTCTGACAGAGTCATTCCCTAATATAATCAGCCTTGCTCTTCTAGCGGAACTTCGTCAGAAAGAATAATACTTACTAGGGGTTAAATTATTTCGGTATTATTGTGGACTAAATAAACAGGTGGGCTTCTCATGTGGGTGTTCTGCCATCCCCTGAGTCTCAAGATAACAAAAAGAAAGCACCAATTTTGGCTTCCAGAGCTTCAAGAAGAGCAGAACCTGTCACCTTTAACAGCATCAGAAATGTCAAAGGACATTTAGATCCACGGTCTCCAAACCATGCTAATCTTCAGAATTATTTACACCATTCCACTTCTCAGGTCTCTTGCCAGGCACGCTGGCATGTCTGGGTTATACGGATCTAGGTTGGATTACATCCCTTCCAAACTCCTATGGTGACGTCCTAACTCTCGTGCCTCAGCATGTGACTGTTTTCGGAAGCAGGGCCTTTAAAGATGTGATTGAGGAGAAATGAGTTATTAGGGTGGGCCCTACACCAATGTGACAATGTGACTGGTGTCTATCAGAGGAGATGAGAACACAGACAGGCACGGAGAAAGGTCATGTGAAGACACAAGAGACGATGGCCGTCTACAAGCCAAGGAGAAAGGTCTCAGAACAACTGACCCAGCTGACACCTTGATCTCAGACTTCTAGCCTCCAGAACCATGAGAAAAATGATTTTCGTTGTTTAAACCACCCACTGTCTAGTTCTTCATTAGGGCATTAGATGATGTACCCACTAAGTCTGTATCTCTAGGTATTGACCAAATAACTTCCCTCTTTAAAAATATCCTCAGGTTTACATATTTCCAAAAAATGAAAATAGGATATTAAAGAGATAACTTCACTCCCATATTTATTACAAATTAGTCACAGGAGCCAAAATATGAAAACAACCAAACTGCCCATCAAAGATGAATGGATACAAAAGATGAGCTAGATATACAATGGGATATTCTTCAGCCAAGAGCAGGAAATCCTGCTGTTGGTGATGACTTGGATGAACCCTGAGGACATTATGCTAAGTAGAATAATTCAGACAGAGAAAGGCAAATGCTGTACGATTACACTTACCAGTGGAATCTAAGAAAGTTGAACTTGTAGAAACAGAGCTGTAGGATGGTGGAGACCAGAGGCTGGGGTGTGGCAATGGGGGATGGTGGTCAAAGGGTCCCAACTCCCAGTGAGAATATGAATACGTTCTGGAGGATCTAATGCCCAGTGACACGATTACAAAAAGAGTGGTAATTCTGTGACATGATGGAGGGGTTAACTGACACTTCAGTGGTGAGCACTGTGCAAAATCTAAATATATCAAATCAAGATGTCTCCACCTTAAACGTTCACAATGTTTTATTCAATTATATCTCAGTAAAGTTAGAGGAAATGACCCCCAATTGATTTTGATCCTCATTCAGAGCTAAATCAACCTCACCATCCAATTATTCATTCATTCATTTGGTTTTGCTCCGTTTTGTTTCAGAGAACAATTACCAGAGCATCTGGTCCGAACTGGGACACGTTCCAGACACTGGGGATACGGATGAATCAGACACAACGATTGTACTCAAAGAGCTCATCATGTGAAGGCTACACACGCAAGATGTGGAGGCAACACTGAGCAGAGGGTCTCTCAGGAGGATCGAGGGAGGACCCCTAAAGCCTACAAGAGCTCCGGGGCAGCTTCTCGGAAGAGACGATGTTTGAAGTGTACAGTAAAATATGGTTCGACGCAAACTGAACAGCACTGGGAAGAGGAGACAACATGAGTGGGGACACAAAGGCAAGGGACCGGAAAATCAAGGCAGAGAACCTCAAAGAGGTCACGGCCGCATTCGACAGGCTTGCCCAGGGAGAATTCAGACTAGACTTGAATATGGCCAGTAACTGACCCTGACCCAAAGCATCAGTTCTTCTCCATCCATATTTTCCTACTTACTGTAAAATTAAAAAAAATAAAATAGGCACAAGAAGAAATCTACATAGCTGAGTTCATTTAAAGTTCCAGAGCCTCTGGATTCCAAACAAGAATCAACCTCTGTTTTACAAATTCTATGAACAGATCCTGCAAATATTTTCAGTGCAAGTGGGTCACAGATCTTGAGAAGAAGCCAACAGAACTCTCTGACAAGCCTCTTCTAGGTCAAGGGCTTAATTTGATACGAACATTGTTTCTGTCGGAGTCCTGTTCCTTACAGTGAGAAACATCCGCTCAACTAGTTGAAGAAGAAGAGAACTTATTGAGTTCAAAAAATTAAAACTAGTTAAATATATAAAATGACAGAATCCACAGACTCTCAGAACACACTGCCTGTCCCACCACCTCTTAGCTCCCTCATTCTCTGAGTTGATTTCATTCTCAGGAACCCCCTTCCCATGTGATGTCAAAATAGCCAATAGAAACTCCATTCCTTTGGCACATTCTTGAAACTTCTTTAAGATACTTTTACTAACTAACATTAGGAAGGCTTCAAATGGAATCAGATATCCATTTTTTTTTTTCATTTTTCCGAAGCTGGAAATGGGGAGGCAGCCAGACAGACTCCGGCATGCGCCCGACCGGGATCCACCCGGCATGCCCACCAGGAGGCGATGCTCTGCCCCTCTGGGGTGTCCTCTGTTGCATCCAGAGCCATTCTAGCACCTGAGGCAGAGGCCACAGAACCATCCTCAGTGCCGGGCCATCTTTGCTCCAATGGAGCCTTGGCTGCGGGAGGGGAAGAGAGAGACAGAGAGGAAGGAGAAGGGGAGAGGAGGAGAAGCAGATGGATGCCTCTCCTGTGTGCCCTGGCTGGGAATCGAACTTGGGACTCCTGCATGCCAGGCCGACACTCTACCACTGAGCCAACCAGCCAGGGCCCAGATATTCATTTTTTTAACCAATCAATGTAGCCAAAGGGATGCAGGGATATGACAAGCCAGATGTGAGGGATGTGTCTTCACCTAGAACCAGAGGAAGAACTCCTGCCGTCTAAAACATGCAAACTAAGAATAAGGAAGAAGTATTAGTCCTCTCCCCACCCGTAAAAAAATTTAACCTGCTGTTAGAGAAAAAAGGATGCTCTGAAAATAAAAATATCAGATATCTATTACAAGAATAGAACTCTATTAACCTGGGTGAGGGGTTAGAGGTAAAAAAGGAAGAAGAAGAAGAAGAAGAAGAAGAAGAAGAAGAAGAAGAAGAAGAAGAAGAAGAAGAAGAAGAAGAAGAAGGAGGAGGAGGAGGAGGAGGAGGAGGAGGAAGGGAAGATGATGGTGAAGAAGAAGAAGAAGAAGAAGAAGAAGAAGAAGAAGAAGAAGGAGGAGGAGGAGGAGGAGGAGGAGGAGGAGGAGGAGGAGGAGGAGAAAAGAAAAGGAAACCTTCTCAAAAAAGTTTTTCCTTTGAAATTGTCCATAAATATACACTTCAAGAATGTTCAAATGAAGTCCTGGCTGGTTAGCTTAGTGGTAAAGTGTTGCCCCAGCATGTGGAAATCCTGGGTTCGATTCCCAATCAGGGCACACAGGAGAAGTGACCATCTGCTTCTCCACCCCTCCCCCTCTCCTTCTCTCTCTCTCTCTCTCTCTCTTCTCCTCCCATAGCCATAGCTTGAATGGTTTGAGGAAGTTGGCCCTGGGAGCTGAGGATAGCTTCATGGCCTCACCTCAGGTGCTAAAATACCTTGGTTGCCAAGCAACGGATTAATGGCCCCAGATGGGCAGAGCATCATCCAGAAGGAGGCTTGCCAGGTGGATTCCAGTTGGAGCACATGTAGGAATCTGTCTCTCTGCCTCCCTGCCTCTCAATCATAAAAAAAAAAAAAAAAGCTCAAATGAAGGGGAATAAACCTTTATGCTCCACTCTTCACCTCTCCACCCTATATACTCACCATCACCAGTAGTACTGTTATGTGTCCAGCCCAGTGCAGAGGATTGTCCTGACCATAACCCTGACCATAAGGGGACGCTGGCCACATTATGCTGAGGAACAACCTCAATACCACTCAACAGCTTCACAGCATCCATCCCTGTTCATTAGAAGTTGGAAGAACAAGACTATGTTTCCCAAGGTCCCCATAGCGAGGTCCCACTAGCCCATGACTTCCACCCACAGACTCACTGCAGAGGCGCTGACAGTAGAGACCAGCTTGGGAGCAGGGGCTGCACGGATCTGACGGGCGTGGTCAAGGAGGCCGGGCGGTTTTCAGCAGCGGCTCGAGAGGAGCTTTGGGCCAATAGGTGCAGAGCGCCAGAGGCAGAGCAAGAGTCCTTGCTGTCTTTTGGAACGGTGCCATGGTGGGTCTGGGCTTTCTTCTGCGTGTGTCTATGTCACAGCCCTGGTTCCGCACTCCCCCAGACACTGTCTGGGCCGCCTTACGCTCTGGAATGATTCCTTTCCATGTAAACGATCACGGTGAACTTGCCGATAACAGAGAACACTGACTATTACAAGGAGATAGTGATGCGGATACAGCCCACATGCTGACAGACCAGGACTCGGCTTACACAGCCTTGACGCTAACCTGCGAGAGCAGGACCGGGCTTGTTTATATAATATAGAACAGGGGTCCCCAAACTACAGCCCGTGAGCCACATGCGGCCCTCTGAGGCCATTTATCCGGCCCCCGCCGCACTTCTGGAAGGGGCACCTCTTTCATTGGTGGTCAGTGAGAGGAGCATAGTTCCCATTGAAATACTGGTCAGTTTGTTGATTTAAATTTACTTGTTCTTTATTTTAAATACTGTATTTGTTCCTGTTTTGTTTTTTTACTTTAAAATAAGACATGTGCAGTGTGCATAGGGATTTGTTCATAGTTTTTTTTTATAGTTGGGCCCTCCAACAGTCTGAGGGACAGTGAACTGGCCCCCTGTGTAAAAAGTTTGGGGACCCCTGATATAGAACGTATCACCGTTGCTATTTAACATAGAACATAGTATAAATGTAAATCAAGCAAATTAGGGGATATTTCAAAACAAATATGAAGCAATAAAATATCCCCTAATTTTTGTGTGTGAGCCGTGTATATATATATATATATCAGACAACTCAAAATGTTCTCCTGGCCTACGATTATTGGTGCGGGGAGACCTTAAATTTAAAAACAATTAAACATGACTCTGTCATTTACGGAAGGCTTCCAAGCAAGATGCAATGAGAAAGCCAGCCGGGCACAGACCGAATCTTAACTCTCCACAAAATTACGGACTCCCGTTAAGAGCACGAATAATCTAAAGCCTCTTCCGAGAACTGCTCTGACAACAGCGGGGAGAACAGAGCTCATGACACTCTGGTGGGGAAGGTGAGACCTCTCGTTTCTCAGGGGAGAGAAGAAAATGAACTTAAGCGGGAAACTGTCAGAAAGGCTCCTTTTCAAAGAGCGCTAATAGCACCAGTGTGAAAGGGAGGGAACACGGTATTTGTAAAATATTGAAGACCCTTAAATAAGTTTCAGGGTTTTTTTCCTGCTTGGATAAAACCTTACATCTCCTGGGGAGACCATGGGACATGAAGGACCATTAATTATGGAGAGTGCTCTCTTCTTCAGAACCTCTGGATGCCGAAAGGTTACCACCGACATATATATTTTATATTTTTCTATATATTTATATGTAATTATATGAGGTGATGGATGTGTTAATTAACTCGATGTTGGGAATCCTGTCCCGATGTGCCGTATATCAAATGGCCGTGATGGACACGTTAACTACCTTACAATTTTATTTGTTAATTATACCTCAATAAAGCCCAAGATGATTTACAAAGAGCGAAGTACATCCATCTTGCAACCTTATTAAATCTTTGCAGGACATAAATCAGTATCCAAAGGGAATTCGGGAAACAGTAAAGCTGGACCACGTGTACACAATGAAATGGAAGTTTCAAAAAGAGACGAACTCCACAACGATAGGAGAAGGGAGAGGGGAAGAGAAGATATCTCTGTATCAGAAAATCAGGTGTTTGCTTAAAGCCAAGTTGGATGTGAATCAAGAGGGGTGACAAGTTCAAAACTAACTGATTCCATTTCAGTGGGGTGGAGCCAGAAGGAGGAAGTCAGAGAGAGAGGGGCCACGGGTCTTCCTCTCTCATTAAATAAGCCAGTCGTGTGACGCTAAGCTCCATTGTAAGCATGGCATTTAAGAGACATGGAGAAAGAGACACGTGTCCATAGGACCAAGTTCACGATGGCGAGAGGACCTGGAGTCCCAAGGTATTCGTGGAAAAGCTTGTGAGAGCTGCATCTGTCTAGTCTGGTCCGGGCAAGGGAGAGATGCTTTTAAATAATTAAGCAATGTCCTTGAGGACTCAGGGTTAAACTCATTCTAGGAGGCTTCTAAAAACTAAAACCTACTGGTACCATAGAATCGTTGGCCACCTGTGGTCCGAATGACCCCGAGACCTCTAGCTTTCTGTGGTCGTCACTTCCGTTCACGTCCAAACAATAGGACACTCCTGCCTCCCCCCAGAGGAGGGAGGAGGAAACGTCCACATCCCACAGCCACTTCCTCTGTGTCACTTGCCGTTCCTGCCCGTGTCCTAGATGTTCCCACGCCAACCCGTCTCCCTCTCACTTCACAAGACACCATTACACAGCGCTACTGCGAAGCAGACTTCTACTGAAACCTTTGGATTGCTGAGTTCCCGTACCTCCAATTCAGTATCAAAAACCCAACGTTCTTCGAGTTGACCTGCCCAGCACCATGTTTTTGGAAACCACCCATGTATATAGATAGTCTCGTTTCTTCCCTGAGTCCCAGAGCCTCTTAACACCAGCCTGCACATCATGAACGCATCAAAGCCAAATTCCTATTCCTTTCCAAAATTCGACTCCCTTTTACTCATCCCCCCCCCCTTTCTCTACCACATCCTGGGTCTTGTTTTCATAATTTTTCAAAATTTGTTTTCTTAAAGGAAACAGCCTTCTAGCTAGACTTCCACCTTAACCACTCAAAGGACCATCTGAAAATCTTAATTTTTAGTTTGTTTGGTTTTTTTTAGGACTCCACAAATTTCCAGTCAAATTTTTAGAAGAAAGCGCTGTCATCCCTGTGCTCTTTGCCAGCCCTATTGCTCTAGAAGCCGAAGAGGACATTGAAGGCATTCTCCTCACACCCAGAGCCAACCAAACACCAGGCAGGTGCAGCTACAATTCTTCTTGTTTCATAAGGAAGAGCTTTCTAATATTTGGTACTAGCAGCAAAGGAGACGGGTTGATTCTTGATCCCAAACTCCCCCTGACTGTGTTTATTCTACAAACTTCCTATTTGGATGTGTGTGTGGGGGGGGGGGGGGCTGTTATAGGATGCAAGGTCAAATGAAAACCCCATCCAACTCTAGACATGTATGGTTCTGTTATCTCCACGTCATTATTAGCGATGCTCTATGAACATCATCTCGTGAAATAAGAACCACGCGTAACACAGAAGAGAGAAGACAAAACAAATTCATGTGGCTCTTTCTATCCAACTAACATTTTACCAATGAGTAATGCAAGAACAGAGCACTTAGTTCATTTTGACTCGGTCCAAAGGAACTGTATTTTAAGGAGAACTGCCTCATTTACCTTTTTCTAATCTTCCACTAATCCTTCAGTTGGGGTTAATGACATTTCTCACAGAGAACAACTCCAATTTTTGAGCCACAGTCCTTCAATTCAATTCTACTCCTTAAAACCTTTCCCTCTCAGCTGTTTCTGATTCCAAATAATCTCTCTAATTCACAAATTAATCCTCATTAGCAGAAGACTCCTCTTTGGGGAAACCCGAGTCCCTTTCCTAATGACGACGGCCCACTGAAGTAGGGAGAGCTGTAACCGGAGCTTTTATTAGAAAGAGTTCCGTGTGATCTCAAACACTGCCCGCCTGTATTGAGCTGAAATGACTTGCTTGTGGCACAGTTGACACATTGATGTTCCTATCTCGATATTCGATGTCTCCACAATCAATTGAGCTGCAGGAATTACTGACAGTCCTAATAATGATCAAAAGTAACCGCATGTGGCATTACATGTCTACACACGGTCCATATTTCTCGTCAACGTGAAAGGATGGGGCTGGATCTGGCCTGTTGGTCCTGGGAAACTCAACCCGTGTGTCTCGCTATACCTTGCCTCTCTAGCAATGTTTAGATAATTGTGAACCACAAGGCTTTTCGTTACAGTCTCTCAACCACAGTGGGTTTGGGATGAAGACCACCTGTGTTGTTTTCTAGTCTCTCAGAAATTGTGGCATGGCCATAGCCACCCCCCAGCCCCAACGTCGGTGCCAACTTGACCCACCCTGAGGACCTTTCTCCCACATGCCCTCAGGTAAGACAAGCCCAGGGAGTTTCTCTAGGTATATAGTCCCGGGCACACGGCTTCTGATAAAACTCACTTCACTACAGGATGAAGTTCAGGATGCAGTGAGGTGAGGCAGCCCAGGTGTCCACATCTGGCCACGGCTGCCTCAGCCACCACCATTGTGGGGCTGGGGGTTTGAGTGCTCCTGCAAGTCGATAGGACAATGCCTGAGGGCCCCCCAGAGCCTGACACCTCCTCACTTAGTTCACAGTGTTCTGCAGCTCCCCCGAATCTGGTCTTCTCCTGCTTCCTGGAGCTTCCAAACTTACAGACCCCTGTCATTGGACCTGTACAGTGACACCCAGGCCACCTGCATTTTCCTTTCTTTGATGACTGTCATACTTAGGCAAATGTATTCTGTTCTGATATTTACTTCCATTATGACACATACCTCATGACAATGGGACTCTGTGGCAATTGTCATCTCCTTTAAAAACCGAGGAAAATCAGGCTCAGATTGGTAGCCCAAGACAACATTGTTCAGAAGTGACAGAGACAGAATTCGAACCAGGTCTTTTGTAGCCCGAAACTCCCACGATTCCCACAGCATCCCACTGTCTCCTCTTTTCGAGCATCAGAACGTCCAAGCCTTATAACACAGTCTCATTATCCACAAGTGTGTCCCCACCTGCACTGAGAAGTTTCGGGGACACACCTCATTCCCACTTCACGGGGACCTCGAGTACCAAAAACGAAAGCGCCAGGCCATGCCCTCTGTCAGCTGGAAATCAGCATCGAATCACGAGTCGCTGTCCTAGGCCACTTCGGAAGCGTGGGGTGGGGGTGGAGGTGGGGCAGGAAACGACTTGCTGGCTTTCTGGTTCCGTCAGAACCTCACAACCACGTGCTTGCTTCGGCAGCACACACACAATCTCACAACCACGTGCTTGCTTCGGCAGCACACACACAATCTCACAACCACGTGCTTGCTTCGGCAGCACACACACAATCTCACAACCATGTGCTTGCTTCGGCAGCACACACACAATCTCACAACCATGTGCTTGCTTCGGCAGCACACACACAATCTCACAACCATGTGCTTGCTTCGGCAGCACACACACAATCTCACAACCATGTGCTTGCTTCGGCAGCACACACACAATCTCACAACCATGTGCTTGCTTCGGCAGCACACACACAATCTCACAACCATGTGCTTGCTTCGGCAGCACACACACAATCTCACAACCATGCAGCGGTCTTTCATCTGAGCAGCCGTTGCATTCTGCATGTGAAAGCCATCACGTTTTGTCCACTGTTCCTTAGCATCCCTGAGCTTCACACATTGCATAACGGGGCCACACCGTCAGGAGTAACTTTTCAGGGACGCCCTGAGTGCTGGCTGGCAAGCCTCTCGTGAGAAAGGCACTGCCATACACTTCAGGGAGCAACACAACCTTCCCTGGCAAGTCTGGGCATCCGTACTCAGGACTTCAAAACCTTTGCAGTGTTTGTAACGTCTTGAACCGGTCATCCCACTTCAGGAAATTCGTCGTGAGGAAATCATCGCAAGCGTCAACACAAACATGGCTGCCGTGGGATTTTGAACAGTGGCCAAGTGGGAAAAAGGAGATGGTTAAATCATGGTATTCGTGCAACTTGAGTATTATCCAACCGTTTGCTATTATGCTTACAATGACTTTGAAATGACTTTTTTTTAATTGTAAAAGTAGAGGGTAAAATAATATTGTAAAGCCTGAAACGAATACAAAATAATATTGAATGCAAACTGTAGATGAAAAAAACATTTTTTAGTTGACTCATTCTTTGACTACTTAAAAAGAGCTATTCAATTTTTCAAATTTCGTCATCATTTTTATGCGCCATAACATGAAAATAAATAAACAAATTAACAGTGGTGTATGTCATCTCTTGTCTTGGTCAAGTAATATACATCCAATCAATTCACAATGGTTTACTGAAGAATCAACTGTCTCCCAGGCTCAGTGGTAAGTAAGGGTTGTGTGTGACTACTGCCGTGGGTAAGACAAAGGCACTACTGAGTTTATATAATCGTGACAATGACAGATGAGAACAAAGAAAGCAGAGACTGCTAAGTGTGCTATGACAGTGAGATCCTCCTCCCTTAGTGCTGGGCCCACAGAACGCTTCTCTAAGAAAGGTCCGTTGAACATGCAACTAGAAGGGTAAGTTGAGTCTCTAGCAGAGAAAACCAGTGGGAAGCTGGGAGAAGAGCCCGGTGTGGGAAGTCCTGGAGAGTTCGAGAAACTCAGACGCGGCTCAGGGATGTCAGGCAAAGAGCGGGCAGCGCGGGCTGGCTCTGGGCTCACAGGTGACTCAGCCACCAACTTCACCCTTTCCTTTCTTTTCTCATCAGAAAAAATACAAGCTGAGTTTTAAAAAAATTGCACACTGTAGCAATTTGGTATTTTATTTTCATTAGAAGGAGACACCAAAGTCAAAAGGGGTGTGATTGGAAAACTAAAAAAAACAACAAAAGTGATATAAATAAATAGTGCCTTCTGAAATTTTTTAAAGAAGGCAGAAAAAAAAATGTGATTCTTCAGTAAATGGAAAATATGCTGAAAATTCCCTACGAACGACTCAGGTACTGAGAGACTCTTCGGCACTTTGAGCAGTGAGAACATGCCTGGGCGTCCTTGTGCCTCCTGACCATCCGGAGTACGACTGATTTATTTTAAAAAGTGTGTAAGGCAACATTTAAAAAAGGATGTTCTTCTTGTTTCCATAAATTGGTTATCAAACAAACATGATTTTAAGTTGATAAAACTGTAACTGGAGCTAATTTCATTTTTTGAAAAAAAAAAAATTCACTCCCTGGGGTCAGCGAGCATGAAAAAAAAAGACTCAGTACCCAAAGGATTAGACGGTGGGAAGCTTCTAAATCCCTCCTGATCTAACAGGTCCTAGTGCAAGGGGGACACTGTACCACGTCATTTAGAGCTTTCTTCCCTGGGCCACTAGGATTTATTGTAATCCGGTCTTACTGCATTTCATTAGCAAAAATACACGCCGAAGTGTGCATGCCCTCTGGAAATTAGTGCTCCGCATTTGGCCTGGCACCTCCTCTTGCACCCGGGGCCCTAAGACACGTGCCCTGCTGATCCATGCCATGAAGCTGGAAATTACAACCCTGTCACCATGAGTCAAAGGATAGCGCCTCTGGATTCCAGCAGTCGGACCATGTGAATGTAAGGAAAAGGAAGTGTCCCTAAAGTTATCAGTCGGAATCCTCACTGCACCCACAAAATAAAACAGTTTTGAAGGAGCATTGTATCAGTGTGCCCATTGCCACAATAATACTACTAATTAATTACCTCCTATCCCACTGCCCCGAATCAGCCTTCGTTTAGTTCTAAAGCCTACGCATCAGCAGTTTACACCAGGGGGCCTCCTGGTACCAGCTGAGCTCACCTGCCCACCTGGGCCAGCTGGCTATCAGTGGGGAGACCCCCCAGGACTGCTCCAATATCTCCTCCATCCTCTCTGCAGGTCAGCCTGGGCGTGTTCCCCAGGAAAGGTCACACTGCATTATATACTTGAAACTAAGACAATATTCTATATCAACTGTAACTGAACAATGCATTTAAAAATAAAAAAATAAATGGGCCCTGGCCAGTTGGCTCAGTGGTAGAGTGTCGATCTGGTGTGTGGAAGTCCTGGGTTCGATTCTAGTCGGCCCTCCAATATCTCCTCCAGGGCACACAGGAGAAGCGCCCATCTGCTTCTCCGCCCTTCCCCCTCTCCTTTCTCTCTGTCTCTCTCTTCCCCTCCAGCAGCCAAGGCTCTATTGGAGCAAAGTTGGCTCAGGCACTGAGGATGGCTCCATGGCCTCCACCTCAGGCATTAGAATGGCTCCGGTTGTAACAGAGCAACACTCCAGATGGACAGAGCATCGCCCCCTGGTGGGCATGCCCGGCGGATCCCGGTCAGGCACATGCAGAAGTCTGTCTCTCTGCCTCCCTGCTTCTCATCTCAGAAAAATACTAAATAAATAAATAAATAATAAATGAAGGTTTACGAAAATCTGAAGCACTAGTATATGAGCACTTTCCCAGTCGTCCACCTGCATCACACCTGCAAACCACCTGGCCGAACTCGGAATCCGGGGACCAAAAAAAAACGTTTGCCTGCTAGGGGAGAGGAACGGCCAAGTCACAAAGCGAAGGTCAGGGGTAAAAGCGGGGGTGGGGGGTAAGAACGGAGGCACTGATGGAATTTGTCTTCCGTAAGGACCCATCGAGGCTCCTGCAACACCCGGTGAGCCTCCTTCTCAGCACGGAGTTTCCGCCAGCGCCATCTGGCGCACGGCTGCCCCAGCTGAGTAGCGTCTTGAAAAAAAACCTAAAGTAGGAGTGAAACGAACCAAAAGAAATTATCAAACAAAAACGTTGTCCTTCTTGTCGCCTCAGACACAGTTAGAACAATCCCCTCATTGGAAGCCACTCATGGGTGAATTTGGGTGCGCTGGGACTTAGCATTTGTTATATCCATAACATGCATAAAGAGTCTATAAATTAAAAATATATAAGTAAATTAAATTAAGTGGGTTGATTAATTAAAATTATTATATGAGGAAAATTAATCCATTTGCAGATTATTTATTATTTTTCACCAGGGAGAAGGGAAAAGGAAGGCTATGAATCAAAGCCCATCACTTCCTGCAGAACGGTAAGTCCTGTCCGTTCCCATACACTGACACAGTGCCAGCCTTTTCCCGGTCCCCAAACACCTCAGTGAAATGCAGACCGGTCCCCTGCGTTTACTTCTGACCCTGCCCCTGGGGCAGAAAGCTCCCACCCCACCACCCCCCACCCCCGCCTGTCTATTCTAGAGCAGGCGCCCGGTCGGGAGGGGGGCCCAGCGCTGCCCGAGGGTAAGAGCAGAAGCTCTGAACGTCCACAGGCCACGGTCCAGAAATAACCGGGCGGCTGCGTGTTACCTTCGTGTGGGGAATGAGGCTGTCCCCCCCCCCTCCAGGAGCAGAGAAACAAACAGCCCCTGATGGGACAGGTGCCAGAGGAGCCAGGCAGAGGGCTCTGAGCACAGCGGTGGGGGATGCTATTAAGGCCATTTTTGCCAAGTACCCAGCGCAAAGGGTGACCATCTTAACCAGCTTCAGAGTGTCAGCATGAGGAGCCAGGAAATGAAACAAAGACACTGGGCGAATGCCATGCAGAAATAACACATTCAACTTACAAAAAGGAAGCGCTCGTGAGAGTTTGAACGGACTGGAGTGCCGTCGGAGGAATTAGGTCCGACCGGTGGCTCAGCACGCACCCCGAATTTCCTTGTAGACTGTGTGGGGTGCGGTGGGGCGGCAACTTGGTTTAAACATCTATCTCATTGGGTGTTTGCTTTTCCTTTTTTCCCGTGACTTGGGTTTTGCCTTCACCAACGGGTCTTTACTTAAAAAATAAGAAAGGGGAGTTCTCTAGCGTCGAATTGGAGATGCAGAAGGCATCCACTGAAATGATTACTGTGTGTCTATTTCACTTTGTCTAGTTCAGTTGAGTTTCTCTTCCCAGTTTGTCACTTGCCTTTTTTTTTCTTTTAATCTCCTTCACTAAAGCCTATGGAATCTATAAGGAAAGGTTTCCCAAAATGGGAGACTCGTTTCGCCCGCGTGGCTGCCCAGCAGAGAGCGGCCTGCAGGCCCCTGAGGGATCAGCCTCCCCAGCCCGTGCAGAAATCCCACGCTTGCTTCATGTAGCGCTGGGAATACTGGACCCCAAAAAACATAGGTCCAAGTCCTACCCCTTGAGACCTGTAAGGGTGACCTCATTTGGAAAAAGCGCCTTTGCAGATGTGACTAAGTCAACGATCTTGAGACCCGATCGGCCTGGGCTTCGAGTGAGCCCTAAATCAATGAGCAGTGCTGTTGTAAGAAGACAGGATACAGGAGATGGCGCGAGGAAGGCCGCGTGAGACAGAGGCAGAGACGGGGTTCGTGCTTCCATGAGCCCAGGGACGCCTGGAGCCGCCAGGAGCTGGAGGAACAAGGCAGGTCCTCCCGCCGAGCCTTGAGAAGGAGCATGCCCGGTGGACACCTTGGTTCCAGACGTCTGGCCTCCAGATCTGGGAGAGAATGCATTTCCATGGCTCTCTGTGGCCCGGTTTACTGTAACTTTTTATGACAGTCTCAGAAAAATCATGTACCATATTTGGACATCGCCAAGACCTACACAAGCAGAGAACAGAAGGGTCCCTAGACCTGTGCCGCCTGCCTCCGATGGAGAAGACAACCCCTCTACAAAGCGTCGAGACACGAAATGGCCCACCGGCTACTCCACTCAGAGGATATCCTGTCAGGGAGCCGAGCCCCTGCACCAATCCAACCGACCAACAGCCACCTGTCAGTATAACGTTCCGAATGCCATCAGCTCCCCTTCCTGATAAACACATTATTTCATGAGAAACACACGAATGCTTACGATGGAATGGGCCCTTTCTTCTCCCTTCTGTGGCTAATCGAAAAGGGGAAGCTGCAGGGGGTTCCCACAGTTTAAGAAGGGTAAGCAGAGGAAGGTGCCGTGTGTGTTTGTGGACGTGCGAGTGGGTACGTTTCTGCACGTGGGACGCCGTGTGCCACCAACGTCAGGCCCCTGACTGTGTCTGTACTGATGAGCTACGGCTGTGTAACGAGTTATTCCAAAAACACGGTGACTCGCAGACAGCGGTGCCTCACTGCAGTCTGTGCAGCTGGGATTCAAAGGAGCTTCACTGAGCGGTTCTGGCTTCCGAGGGGCTCGTGAGGTTGCAGTGCGGGGTCAGCAGCCATCTGAAGGCTTGCCCGGGGCGGAGGGTCTGCTCCCAGATGCTCACCCCTGGGGCTCTTAGCGAGAGCCCTCGAGCTCTCACTGGCTATTGGAAGGAGGCCTTCACTCCTCACCACTGGGGCTCCTCCTCTCAACATGGCCGCTGGCTTGTATCAGGTTCACTAGCAGAGAGAGGAGGGTTGGGGCACCGAAGTCCTTTATGAACGAGCCTTGGAAGTGGCACGCCATGACTCCTGCAGTATTCTACTGGCTGCACCTGCCAATCCTGATAAAGCCTAGAAGAGTTTGCCCTGGCCGGTTGGCTCAGCAGTAGAGCGTCGGCCTGGCGTGCGGGGGACCCGGGTTTGATTCCCGGCCAGGGCACATAGGAGTAAGCGCCCATTTGCTTCTCCACCCCCTCCCCTCCTTCCTCTCTGTCTCTCTCTTCCCCTCCCGCAGCCAAGGCTCCATTGAAGCAAAGATGGCCCGGGTGCTGGGGATGGCTCCTTGGCCTCTGCCCCAGGCGCTAGAGTGGCTCTGGTTGCGGCAGAGCGACACCCCAGAGGGGCAGAGCATCGCCCCCTGGTGGGCAGAGCATCGCCCCCTGGTGGGCAGAGCATCGCCCCTGGTGGGCGTGCCGGGTGGATCCCAGTTGGGTGCATGCGGGAGTCTGTCTGACTGTCTCTCCCCGTTTCCAGCTTCAGAAAAAAAAAAAAAAAAAAAAAAAAAAAAGCCTAGAAGAGTTTACGCAAAGGAGTCGCTACCGGGAGGCAGGGACCACCGGGGGGCCACCCCAGGGGGTGGGTATCCCGGTCATTCGTTCTGAAAGTAGTTGCTAACTTTGAGATCACCTTTTCTTCGTGCCTGGAATGCTCCATTTACCCGTTCTCCTCATTCCTACCTTCAACGGGTTGGGTTATATACTTTTAAATTCTTGAGACTGAAAAAAAAAAAAAGTTCAAATGAGAATAATGATTATTCTTTCTAGTGCTTCTCATTCATTCTATGTGGTAAAAGGTGGACAATAATAGTCAGAAGAAGGGAGAAAACCTCCGTTACTTCCATAATATAACCTTTCATATCGCTAGGCGATGAGGCGGTATTCTACCCTAGCTCACTAGCTTCGCTCTATAGACATTTCCTCGTTGTAGAATAGACAGCAAGAAAATACTTTTATTGATTATGAGATCTGGCACACCAAATGGAAATGCATTTTGAAATCATTGTCAGAGACTGACTCCAGCACTAGAAAAACAGATCTCAGTGTCCAGTTAGAGAAGGGACGAGATTACACAAAATAAGTGCCAGACATCTGCAACGTTCAAGACAAACAAGTCACAACTGTTGAGAGGACTCTCAGGATGTCCTTTTCCTTGAGGGAAGTTTTGTGGCATCCATCTGGCTCTCAAAGGCAAGTCGTCACGTCCCTCAAAACGTAACAATCATAAACCTTAATTACCCAAGCAATACAGTCCCATCAACTCTTCCCCTCATGTCAGAATTGTCAAGGTATTTGGCACAACGATTTCACACATGGTGTTATAATTTCGTGCTTTTTTTTTTCACTTTTTTTGGCAATCATTTCCTCGCAAATTTAAATATAAAAGAAAGAAATTCTATTTGAATATGCATACTCAACCCCCAACTTGTTTTTCCAAATATACAACTGCCAAGTAATTGGTAACATCTGCTGCCCTTGACTATTTCCATGATTTGTGTGGTACCTGAAAATGTATTATAACGAGAAAAAAAAAAGAGCACGTTAGCTTTATTTTTGTGCAGATAGTGATTCCAAGAATGCAGTCACAGCATCTGTGACTGTCACTAATCAGGGAGTCACTTAGCAGAAATATGGTCCAATCACTTGTAGTTGATACAATGAAAATTATGGCTAAACATAAAATGCTAATTTTTCTCTTCATAAGTCTCGAGGCCACAGCTGACTGGGCTGGTTGTGAGAACACCGGAAATCTTGGCTGGTCCAAAGCAAAATTTAAAAAGGAAACTTTTGAAAAGCAAAACAGTACCAAAATGCAGGAACCCGGCCTCACCCATGGACATGGTCCGAAGCCAGGGTGTCTCTTTAACAACTGCAAAGGCTCCGTGAACGTGTGTCTGCCCATGGTAGAAAGCATCACTCCGGCATTGCCGCTGACATAGGATTTCTTGGAATTATTTCATCATTTATTATGACATAAGTCTTTATTCTGCATGGGCAGAGAAGACACGGTGTGGTTTTCTATGACAAGAGAAAACTTGATTTGGTTTTCAAATTACTCCTCTTGTGCACCCACTACAAGCACACGTCTAATCAGGCCACAAGTGCCCTTCGTCGTTGCTACCCTCAGGAGAGTTCCATAAAAGACATAATAATTCAATCCCACTGGTGATGAAGAATGAATTAGGTGAGGTCTGTAAATTGACAAGATGAGCAAAAATTCGACTAAAATGGCCTTAGATTCCACAGTTGCTTTCACGGAATGGACTGATGCTTCTAGTGTTCTCTAGTGATGTACTTAGTGCATAAGTACGTACTGAGCACCTTCTCTGTGCCTCTTCTTAGCGCGAGAGCGCCGACAGTGAACAGAGACGTGCGCTGTCCTCAGGAAGGTTCCAGTCTGGTAGAGGGAACGCAGAGGAGTGTGGGGTGAGCGCTCCCGGAGAGATGCGACCGGGCCAGCTGAGATGGGAGCACAGAGAAGAGATCTCACCCAGAGTTCCCACAGGAAGTGCCCATAGGAAAACTTCCCACAGCGGTTCGTCTCAGAAGTAGAGCCAGAAAATTCCAGGTTCAGGGACAAAGATCGGAGGGCAAGAGACAGCTGGGAGTGCCAGGGGGCTGGATGCAGGTCTCTATGAAAGGAAGGAGAGTGCAGGTGGGTGTCAATGACAGAATGGTGTCTAAAATGAGCTGAAGAAGAAAGAAGAACGTAGCCTGACCGGGCAGTGGTGCAGTGGATAGAGCGTCGGACTAGACATGGAGGACCCAGGTTCGAGGCCCCGAGGTCGCTGGCTTGAGTGCAGGCTCATCTGGTTTGAGCAAGTCTCACCAGCTTGAACCCAAGGTGACTGGTTTGAGCAAACGATCACTCAATTTGCTGTAGCCCCCCAGTCAAGGCACATATGAGGAAGCAATCAATGAACAACTAAGGTGCCGTAACGAAGAATTGATGCTTCTAATCTCTCTCCCTTCCTGTCTGTCTGTCCCTATCTGTCTCTCTCTCTGTCTCTGTCACAAAAAAAGAAAAGAAAGAAAGAAAGAAAGAAAGAAAGAAAGAAAGAAAGAAAGAGAAAGGAGAATCTAATCAGGCAATTAAAAGCTTTGTTGAGTTGAACTAGGCAGCAGAGGGATGAGCTGTCACTAGTTAAAGGAGTGAGCAAGTCTATCAAAATCAAGGAGGAAAAGATGAGAGACAAAATAAAAAAGCTGAGACATACACAATATACATGTCGTACACACACACGTACGTGAAGCACGGCTGGAACCGGGGCGGGAGGGTGACCGGCTTGTCGGCCGGTGTCTGGGCTGACTCACTCTGACCTCTATTCAAGGACAGCCAGAGGCGAGTGACCGGCTTTGCAACCCTGGAAATGTTAGGAATAATTTTTGGAAGCATTATAAAAGTTTGCAATTATTTTTCCAAAAACTGGTCTGGAACAGAAACATTTTCTCGCTGTAATTTACAGCTCCCTCTGGAAATAACCCCCTCCCCACTCTTTATGAAGTGTATAAACAATTTTCTGATGACATTTATAGAGACCATGTATATGTACACACACACACACAGGCCAATGACTAAAATGAATTTGCTAATAGATGGAAACTGGTTGATAACTTACAATGTAATGTTTAAGATCATCTCTTCCACAGAGGACGAACTGTGTCCCTAAGAATGCAGTTCAATTGTCTTGCTCTCAGTGGGACTCAACTAAGAACTACCTGTTTTTCTATAGCTTCATTTCTACACACACAGAGTTTTAAACTCATCATAGGAAGACAGCCACAGGTGCACAGCCCCATAAAGTCAGACAGTCCCTGAAGGGTCTCCCCCAAAAAGGACACGCCTCCCTTTGCCCATTTCTAAATCTTTGAACTTTTCCTTGAGAAATCTACCATTGGTTATGCAACTATTCCCTCTTTTTTGTGTGTGTAATGTCCCTACAGAAAATGAGCACTTTGATTGGCCCACCAGGGTCCTTTTCCTCCGCACCGGGCGTCCTCAAACCTGGACACATCCTCCCAGCTAAACTGTCTGAAACGGTCTCTTCTTGACGGTCCCGTTGAATGTTCAGATGTGTAAGAGGCTATGGCAGGACAACCCCGCACGAGCTCATCCCATCCCTATGCCCACGCGGAGAGGTAGGTGCGGGCATTACCTCCCACGGAAAAGGAACTCATCCCCCACTCAGTCTCATCGGTCGAGGTCCAAGGGAAGGTCTCCGAGCGTAGGACTTAGCAAAGGTCTTATCAGCCTGATGGGGGGCTGGGGAGTGAGAAGGCAGTTCACACTGTTAAAAGGTAGAGTGAAGATGAGAGGATGGGATCAGAGGAGAGAAGGAGATTGGTGTAAGTATATATACATAACACGGCGTTACAGAGAGCAGGACAGCAA
Organism: Saccopteryx leptura; assembly: GCF_036850995.1. Classification (NCBI taxonomy): domain Eukaryota; kingdom Metazoa; phylum Chordata; class Mammalia; order Chiroptera; family Emballonuridae; genus Saccopteryx; species Saccopteryx leptura. The sequence continues at coordinate 74,891,491 of NC_089513.1, forward strand.
ATCCTGGAGGGAAGGGGGGAGGGCGTTGGGGGCAGGGAGGCAAGCGGATGTTGAGAGAGGAACACGGGGGAGGGGAATGTATTCGGTGGGACACTTGAATCTATGTAAATACAATAAATTTAAATCAATAAAAAAAGATAAACTGAGGCAGAGCAAAAAAAAATTTTTTTTTTCATTTTCCGAAGCTGGAAATGGGGAGGTAGTCAGACAGACTCCCGCATGCGCCCGACCGGGATTCACCCGGCATGCCCACCAGGGGGCGATGCTCTGCCCCTCTGGGGCGTCGCTCTGTTGCATCCAGAGCCACTCTAGCGCCTGAGGCAGAGGCCACAGAGCCATCCCCAGCGCCCGGGCCATCTTCGCTCCAATGGAGCCTCAGCTGCGGGAGGGGAAGAGAGAGATAGAGAGGAAGGAGAAGGGGAGGGGTGGAGAAGCAGATGGGCACTTCTCCTGTGTGCCCTGGCCGGAAATCGAACCCGGGACTCCTGCACGCCAGGCTGACGCTCTACCACTGAGCCAACCGGCCAGGGCCTGAGCAAAAAATTTAAGAGTCAATTTGAGTAAAAAAAAAAAAAAAAAATCTGTTGGAAGGGCGCCCAGCCCGACCGTGAGCGGTTGGGAAGACTCCATTGACAGGCGGCAGGCAGGGACTTCGCGAGAGAAAAGGCAGAAGAAAAGGGAAGAAATGATTGACTGGTTATAGCTAGAGCCTTCGGTGGCCCTCTGTGACTGTTCTCCTCAGACTTCGATTTTGTAACCTGGAGACATTTACTGGCTGAGGTTCCGGTCGGCTTACGTAACCTCCAGAGCTCTAAAGCCACCCCCATCTAATGACCTCCTTGTTTAATTAATTTAACAGTACATAATCAATTCCTTACTGCTTAATGTTCGCACCTCAAGGGGGAACAGGTCCGATGCAGGAATGATTTTGTTCAAATAGCAGTGGGGACTGACTTAAACCTCCAGTTATTAACTTGCAAAGACATCACGTGCCAAATATCCCAGCCCTGGATTTGGGAAGAAGCGAATGGATTTCCCAGGGTGAGGTATCGGCCAGGAAAGTTCGCTTTGGTTTATTTATGGCACCCGTGGTGCTTTTCGGTGTCTTACCTCCCAAGAAATCGTCTTTCACTCGATGGCTGAAGGACTGAGAGAAACACGAGTAACGGGAAAGGTGTCCCGTGTGCCGGGGGAAACCTCGCAGGACATCCTTTCTCGTTCAGGAACGGCTTCGACCATTACGAGAGCCATAAACGAGAGCTGAATGCCGTGTCTCTTACAAAACGTGAGCTTTTTACGTCGGCACCTGCAAAACTCTCAGCCCTTCGGATGCTTAAGTGAGCTCTAGGAATTGAAGGACCACAGGGGTTTGCTGTCCCTAAGTGCCCGCATCGGCCAACCAAGCCCCACGCTTACCTTGCTCAGTTCCATAGAAAAGCACCAGTCGAGCCCTGGCCAGTTGGCTCAGCGGTAGAGCGTCGGCCTAGCGTGTGGAGGACCCGGGTTCGATTCCCGGCCAGGGCACACAGGAGAGGTGCCCATTTGCTTCTCCACCCCTCCGCCGCACTTTCCTCTCTGTCTCTCTCTTCCCCTCCCGCAGCCAAGGCTCCATTGGAGCAAAGATGGCCCGGGCGCTGGGGATGGCTCTGTGGCCTCTGCCCCAGGCGCTAGAGTGGCTCTGGTCGCAATATGGCGACGCCCAGGATGGGCAGAGCATCGCCCCCTGGTGGGCAGAGCGTCGCCCCATGGTGGGCGTGCCGGGTGGATCCCGGTCGGGCGCATGCGGGAGTCTGTCTGACTGTCTCTCCCCGTTTCCAGCTTCAGAAAAATGAAAAAAAAAGAAAAGTACCAGTCAAGCCCTGGCCAGTTGGCTCAGTGGTAGAGCGTCGGCCTAGCGTGCGGAGGACCTGGGTTCGATTCCCGGCCAGGGCACACAGGAGAAGCACCCATCTGCTTCTCCACCCCTCCCCTTCTCCTTCCTCTCTGTCTCTCTCTTCCCCTCCCGCAGCCAAGGCTCCATTCGAGCAAAGATGGCCCGGGTGCTGGGGATGACTCTGTGGCCTCTGCCTCAGGCACTAGAGTGGCTCTGGTCGCAACATGGAGACGCCCAGGATGGGCAGAGTACCCCCCCCTGGTGGGCAGAGCGTCGCCCCTGGTGGGCGTGCCAGGTGGATCCCGGTCGGGCGCATGCGGGAGTCTGTTTGACTGTCTCTCCCTGTTTCCGGCTTCACAAAAATGAAAAAAAAAAAAAGAAAAGAAAAGCACCAGTCAAGCGCCAAAAGGCTCAACTGTCGGACATGAGAGCGAGCAATGGAGCCTTTGGCAGGGAGGGGGGCGGTTTACTCTGAAGAGGTAAGGACGCTCCTGTTTGCCTCACCTTTGCAATGCAAGACCACGGCTTGGGGCACGAGAAAAGAGGGGGTTTCCAAAGAGGCTGAACCGCACCCCGAGGAACACACCACTAGAGGGACTTCTTCTGGGGGTGACTTTAAAAGGATGCTCTTCTAAAGTCCGACCTGCTCCTCTCTTTAATACTCCACAAATTAGGCAGATAGCTTTAAATGCGCCAGCCAAAGGCAGCCTCTGCCACCGCATTACAAAGGCACCTGTTACAAAGCATCCCAATGCTAGCCTGTTATTACCATGGGGTCATTTGCTTCAATTATCTGCATCAATTGTCTAGAATATCCATGCTCTTCTCTTCAGTGAGACTCCCTAAAATTTTCTCACCTGGAATCCCTGGAAATAAAGTCGAATTATTTTTATATATTCCCCAGTGAGCTTAGAATATCAGAACATCACATTTCAGCAACGTCCCCTTTAACAATAAAAAGCACCTTTGGGGTGGGGGGGGGGAGACCACGAAGGTGGTTTCAGAGTACAGTCATGACACTGGTCCAACTCCACTTGCATTGTCACTGGACACTGCCCGACATCAAACGGTCAGCCGACCGGGCTCTGCAGCAAAGTCTTGAAATAATTCAACCCGCTAAAAATGAAGCTACAGCCACTGCAACATCCCACCTTCGGGAAAGGGACTATACTTAGTGTCCACTGTCAGGTGGACAGTGGTATCATATAATGGATAGAACACAATTTTGTTGCCTACAGACTTGGGTTCAAACCTGGTTTTTCCCATTAATCAGCAGTTTTGATCTTAAGAACTTAACTTAAATCTCTGGGTCTTAGTTTTATCCTTCATAAACAGGAGCTATGATATCTACCCTTTAAAGCATTAGGAAGTTCATTAAAATTATATGAAGAATATCTGGCACGTGGTCGGCATTATTCGGCCTTTCAAAACCAGGGTTCCCAAGCACCTGCTCCATTGCACGCCCGCGAAGAACATGTGAGCCAAGCGGAAGCCCGTTGGAGAGACCCAAGTGTCTCGTGCACCTCTATTAGGGCATGCAGAGGTCTCAGAACCATCAACCATAGAAAAGCCCATGTTTTCAGTGAACTGATTGCAGCTGCCAATGCAAAGCCATCTTCCCACTTGCCAAATACGGACATTGAGGTCATCGCCAGCCATGCTTATTATGGCAGCTTCATATTTCATTAGAAGAGATTCTAAGATGCATTGTATTTGCGGTACCTAGTGATGAAAACAAGAATCATCAAACAAGAGCCATGATTTTGCAAAACTTAGCATTTTTCCCAAGTGCCTACGAGAGCCACGAAGGGACTCACTGAATACCCCACACGTCACTACACGCCACAGCAGAACCGTTTCCTGCAAGTCTGCAGTGAAGCATGGCGTGTCTGTCCTGACACCAGCTAACAAAGACGTGTCACTCGTGCCTCTTCCTCTGCTCCTAGCGCTTGTGTTCATTCCATAATAAGTCTTCCACAGTTACTTACAGAAAAGAGCCACAGTGAACGCAAATGCAATTCTTTAATCAAGCAGATGATTTCACTTTAAAGGGTAAAATACGAGAGAAACATCCATATTAAAGCACGAGCTTTGATTTGGAGACGATCACAGCGTAGGAGTCAAATAATTACAGGTTTCGTGTTCTGCATATTTATTTCCAAGCCTATGTCCTAGTCTTTGTCTGCAAAAACCGTGGACTCATTTGACCACATAGAGATCCCTGAGTTTCTCATATTTGTTTTCTTCTAATATGAAAAAAATAAAATAGTATTTTATCATTGGAGTCAGGACGTCAAAATAAAAATGCTGTCACGAGGACTTCCAGTGATCTTACATGTGTGAAGAGGTTAATGAATTGCAAAGATACAAACGGTGGCCCATGAAGCATGAGAGCGTGTCCCAGGATGCGTCCCCAGGGGCAAACGCCGGAACTGACAGGGAGCTGGGGGAGGCAGCCGCTTTCTTCTGGAGAGCCTGGGTCAGCGGACTCGTGGAGGCGCTGTCGGCCTCCCCTGGAATGCCGTGAAAGCAACTCACCCCTGACCACCACGGGAGCGTGCAAGGGGCCTGGGGGTGGCATGTGTTCCCGGCACAGCAAAAGACCACTTTCTTATAGGAGATTTTGTGAAGATCCAACGAGGAGGCTCTCGACCAAAATAACTTCGCTTCACACACGAAGTCCGAGAGAAGCAAACAAGAGCTGATGTGGTGGCTTCATTGTCACCTGGGCCTTGGATGGCTTTCAGGTCCTCTTCATAATGACATATAGTTGGTCCCACACGGAGATCCAACTATCACGTCTGAGTCTGGACAGCAGGAAGGGAGTAAAGGAAGCAGGGTCATAGGACGCCTGCCACTTATCTTAAAGAGGTTTTCCCAAAGCTGACACATCCTTCCACTCAGCGCCCTTGGGCTAGACCGCAGACACCTGACCATACCTACTTGCCGGCCAGTCCCGTGCCCGGGCTAGAGCCGGCAGTTCTGAGAAGGGATGAACATTAGGGTGAGCAACACTCGTCTACATCCCAGCAGCCAAAACATCAAGGGTCTGAAGAGGTCACAAGACAAAGAATATTTTGAAATGCAAGTGGCATCAGGGCACAGGTCTGGACAGAAAGGAAACTCCAGGATGTTTGACTTTGCCCCCTGACTCACCAATCAAATCCACCTTGAATTTGCAGAGTTCTCGTGCGACCTTCCTGAGCTCCTCACACATTGGAAATGATTTTCAGCGCCGTAAATTTCACAGCCTTAATTGAGTTTCTAACCAATCACACGTGACCAGAATCCCTCATGAGACTTAATTTTGTTGAAATAGTTTTTGACTTGGTCAAATACATGTTTACGTATCAGAGTGCCTTTGGTCACCAAACTGAGATTTAGATGGTAAGCAGGTGCCGAGAGAGCAGAACAGTTGAGGTGGGTGTGGAGGGGAGGTCCGGAACAAGAAATGTTTTATTTATTTTTTTATTGTTTTTATTTTTTTTTAAATTTTTCTGAAATGAGAAGCAGGGAGGCAGACAGGCTCCCGCATGCGCTCAACCAGGATCCCACCAGGGGGCGAAGCTCTGCCCATCTGGACCATTGCTCCACTGCAACTGGAGTCATTCTAGCGCCTGAGGCAGAGGCCATGGAGCCATCCTCAGCACCTAGACCAACTTTGCCTCAATGGAGCCTTAGCTGCAGGAGGGGAAAAGAGAGAGACAGAGAGGAAGGAGAAGGGGAAGGGTGGAGAAGCAGATGGGCGCTTCTTCTGTGTGCCCTGGCCGGGAATCGAACCCAGGACTTCCACATGCCAGGCTGATGCTCCACCACTGAGCCAACCAGCCAGGTCTCTGGAACGAGAAATTATGAGGTTTGACTGGTCACAGTGGATTGACACCTTGCCACCCACTCACTACTCCCTGCCAACTCATCCGAGTTCAGGCCGATCAATCATCGTACATTCAAACATAAGTCAGCCAAGTATAACGCCAACCTAAAATACTCATCAACCCTCATGGAGAAGCAAAGGGCTCCAGCTAGCAGAACATGGCGGCTTCGATCATCCAGAGACTCAGACGACTTGCAGCTTGGTCACTGACGTGCTTGGCAGACAAAAGAAAACCTCTTGGCAAGCTCTTGTGTCCTGTTCTCAAATGCCCACAGTCTACAAGCTTCTTCCTTTCTCTTTTAAGGGAGGGGATACCCTTTAAAAAAGAGGGTAGGTTTTTCCCATTGGTCGCTAATATAAAAAAGTTGACAAAAATTTTCTTAGCTGTTCCAGGGACATCTGGTTTTTGGTTTGGGGGTTTGTTTGTTTTTTAGTTTGTTTGTTTTGTTTTGTTTGCTTGCATTTTTGGTTTTGCTTTTTTAATGTGACAATACAACCGGGAGGGGTGGGGTTCTTCCTTATGAGTATTTGATAGAAATCTAGCATAATTACCCCCCCAGGGTAATCACTGTGCCCACCTGCCTCGGGTCAGAGCCGCCCCAGATAATATAACAGAATCGGATGACAAGTATTCGTAAGAACTTTCTAGTGAGAGCATGTTCAACCCCAATTACTTCTTAAAGGGAATGCAATGCCCTGTGGTAGCCAGCCTCCAAGACAGGCCCCAATGATCCTCACCGCCTTGGTCACGTCCCATAGTGTCCTCCCATACTGAATCAGAGCTGGTTCCATAGTGTCCTCCCATACTGAATCAGAGCTGGTCCCATAGTGTCCTCCCATACTGAATCAGAGCTGGTCCCATAGTGTCCTCCCATACTGAATCAGAGCTGGTCCCATAGTGTCCTCCCATACTGAATCAGAGCTGGTCCCATAGTGTCCTCCCATACTGAATCAGAGCCGGTCCCATAGTGCCCTCCCATACTGAATCAGAGCTGGTCCCATAGTGCCCTCCCATACTGAATCAGAGCCGGTCCCATAGTGCCCTCCCATACTGAATCAGAGCTGGTCCCATAGTGTCCTCCCATACTGAATCAGAGCCCATAGTGTCCTCCCATACTGAATCAGAGCTGGTCCCATAGTGTCCTCCCATACTGAATCAGAGCCGGTCCCATAGTGTCCTCCCATACTGAATCAGAGCCGGTCCCATAGTGTCCTCCCATACTGAATCAGAGCCGGTCCCATAGTGCCCTCCCATACTGAATCAGAGCTGGTCCCATAGTGTCCTCCCATACTGAATCAGAGCTGGTCCCATAGTGTCCTCCCATACTGAATCAGAGCCTGTCCCATAGTGTCCTCCCATACTGAATCAGAGCCCATAGTGTCCTCCCATACTGAATCAGAGCTGGTCCCATAGTGTCCTCCCATACTGAATCAGAGCTGGTCCCATAGTGTCCTCCCATACTGAATCAGAGCCGGTCCCATAGTGTCCTCCCATACTGAATCAGAGCCGGTCCCATAGTGTCCTCCCATACTGAATCAGAGCTGGTCCCATAGTGTCCTCCCATACTGAATCAGAGCTGGTCCCATAGTGTCCTCCCATACTGAATCAGAGCCGGTCCCATAGTGCCCTCCCATACTGAATCAGAGCTGGTCCCATAGTGCCCTCCCATACTGAATCAGAGCCGGTCCCATAGTGCCCTCCCATACTGAATCAGAGCTGGTCCCATAGTGTCCTCCCATACTGAATCAGAGCTGGTCCCATAGTGTCCTCCCATACTGAATCAGAGCTGGTCCCGTAGTGTCCTCCCATACTGAATCAGAGCTGGTCCCATAGTGTCCTCCCATACTGAATCAGAGCCGGTCCCATAGTGCCCTCCCATACTGAATCAGAGCTGGTCCCATAGTGCCCTCCCATACTGAATCAGAGCCGGTCCCATAGTGCCCTCCCATACTGAATCAGAGCTGGTCCCATAGTGTCCTCCCATACTGAATCAGAGCCCATAGTGTCCTCCCATACTGAATCAGAGCTGGTCCCATAGTGTCCTCCCATACTGAATCAGAGCTGGTCCCATAGTGTCCTCCCATACTGAATCAGAGCCGGTCCCATAGTGTCCTCCCATACTGAATCAGAGCCGGTCCCATAGTGCCCTCCCATACTGAATCAGAGCTGGTCCCATAGTGTCCTCCCATACTGAATCAGAGCTGGTCCCATAGTGCGCTCCCATACTGAATCAGAGCCGGTCCCATAGTGTCCTCCCATACTGAATCAGAGCCGGTCCCATAGTGCCCTCCCATACTGAATCAGAGCTGGTCCCATAGTGTCCTCCCATACTGAATCAGAGCCGGTCCCATAGTGTCCTCCCATACTGAATCAGAGCCTGTCCCATAGTGTCCTCCCATACTGAATCAGAGCCCATAGTGTCCTCCCATACTGAATCAGAGCCGGTCCCATAGTGTCCTCCCATACTGAATCAGAGCCCATAGTGCCCTCCCATACTGAATCAGAGCCGGTCCCATAGTGCCCTCCCATACTGAATCAGAGCTGGTCCCATAGTGTCCTCCCATACTGAATCAGAGCCTGTCCCATAGTGTCCTCCCATACTGAATCAGAGCCCATAGTGTCCTCCCATACTGAATCAGAGCTGGTCCCGTAGTGTCCTCCCATACTGAATCAGAGCTGGTCCCGTAGTGTCCTCCCATACTGAATCAGAGCCGGTCCCATAGTGTCCTCCCATACTGAATCAGAGCTGGTCCCGTAGTGTCCTCCCATACTGAATCAGAGCTGGTCCCATAGTGTCCTCCCATACTGAATCAGAGCCCATAGTGTCCTCCCATACTGAATCAGAGCCGGTCCCATAGTGTCCTCCCATACTGAATCAGAGCCGGTCCCATAGTGTCCTCCCATACTGAATCAGAGCCGGTCCCATAGTGTCCTCCCATACTGAATCAGAGCTGGTCCCATAGTGTCCTCCCATACTGAATCAGAGCTGGTCCCGTAGTGTCCTCCCATACTGAATCAGAGCTGGTCCCATAGTGTCCTCCCATACTGAATCAGAGCTGGTCCCATAGTGCCCTCCCATACTGAATCAGAGCTGGTCCCATAGTGTCCTCCCATACTGAATCAGAGCCCATAGTGCCCTCCCATACTGAATCAGAGCCTGTCCCATAGTGCCCTCCCATACTGAATCAGAGCTGGTCCCATAGTGTCCTCCCATACTGAATCAGAGCTGGTCCCGTAGTGTCCTCCCATACTGAATCAGAGCCGGTCCCGTAGTGTCCTCCCATACTGAATCAGAGCTGGTCCCGTAGTGTCCTCCCATACTGAATCAGAGCTGGTCCCATAGTGTCCTCCCATACTGAATCAGAGCTGGTCCCATAGTGTCCTCCCATACTGAATCAGAGCCCATAGTGCCCTCCCATACTGAATCAGAGCTGGTACCATAGTGCCCTCCCATACTGAATCAGAGCCCATAGTGTCCTCCCATACTGAATCACAGCTGGTCCCATAGTGTCCTCCCATACTGAATCAGAGCTGGTACCATAGTGTCCTCCCATACTGAATCAGAGCCTGTCCCATAGTGTCCTCCCATACTGAATCAGAGCCTGTCCCATAGTGTCCTCCCATACTGAATCAGAGCTGGTCCCATAGTGTCCTCCCATACTGAATCAGAGCTGGTCCCATAGTGTCCTCCCATACTGAATCAGAGCCTGTCCCATAGTGTCCTCCCATACTGAATCAGAGCCCATAGTGCCCTCCCATACTGAATCAGAGCCGGTCCCATAGTGTCCTCCCATACTGAATCAGAGCCGGTCCCATAGTGTCCTCCCATACTGAATCAGAGCCGGTCCCATAGTGTCCTCCCATACTGAATCAGAGCTGGTCCCATAGTGTCCTCCCATACTGAATCAGAGCCGGTCCCATAGTGCCCTCCCATACTGAATCAGAGCTGGTCCCATAGTGCCCTCCCATACTGAATCAGAGCTGGTCCCATAGTGCGCTCCCATACTGAATCAGAGCTGGTCCCATAGTGTCCTCCCATACTGAATCAGAGCCGGTCCCATAGTGCCCTCCCATACTGAATCAGAGCCGGTCCTATAGTGTCCTCCCATACTGAATCAGAGCCTGTCCCATAGTGCCCTCCCATACTGAATCAGAGCCGGTCCCATAGTGTCCTCCCATACTGAATCAGAGCTGGTCCCGTAGTGTCCTCCCATACTGAATCAGAGCTGGTCCCGTAGTGTCCTCCCATACTGAATCAGAGCTGGTCCCATAGTGTCCTCCCATACTGAATCAGAGCTGGTTCCATAGTGTCCTCCCATACTGAATCAGAGCTGGTCCCATAGTGTCCTCCCATACTGAATCAGAGCTGGTCCCATAGTGTCCTCCCATACTGAATCAGAGCCTGTCCCATAGTGCCCTCCCATACTGAATCAGAGCTGGTCCCATAGTGTCCTCCCATACTGAATCAGAGCTGATCCCATAGTGCCCTCCCATACTGAATCAGAGCTGGTCCCATAGTGTCCTCCCATACTGAATCAGAGCCGGTCCTATAGTGCCCTCCCATACTGAATCAGAGCTGGTCCCATAGTGTCCTCCCATACTGAATCAGAGCTGGTTCCATAGTGTCCTCCCATACTGAATCAGAGCTGGTCCCATAGTGTCCTCCCATACTGAATCAGAGCCTGTCCCATAGTGTCCTCCCATACTGAATCAGAGCTGGTCCCATAGTGCCCTCCCATACTGAATCAGAGCTGGTCCCGTAGTGTCCTCCCATACTGAATCAGAGCTGGTCCCGTAGTGTCCTCCCATACTGAATCAGAGCTGGTCCCGTAGTGTCCTCCCATACTGAATCAGAGCTGGTCCCGTAGTGTCCTCCCATACTGAATCAGAGCTGGTTCCATAGTGTCCTCCCATACTGAATCAGAGCTGGTCCCGTAGTGTCCTCCCATACTGAATCAGAGCTGGTCCCATAGTGTCCTCCCATACTGAATCAGAGCCTGTCCCATAGTGTCCTCCCATACTGAATCAGAGCTGGTCCCATAGTGCCCTCCCATACTGAATCAGAGCTGGTCCCATAGTGTCCTCCCATACTGAATCAGAGCTGGTCCCATAGTGTCCTCCCATACTGAATCAGAGCTGGTCCCGTAGTGTCCTCCCATACTGAATCAGAGCCGGTCCCATAGTGTCCTCCCATACTGAATCAGAGCTGGTCCCGTAGTGTCCTCCCATACTGAATCAGAGCCGGTCCCTCTGACCACCAAAGAACACCGGGCGTGGCATTGTGTGACTTCCAAGGATAAGCTGTCGGCCCTGGCCAGTTGGCTCAGTGGATAGAGCATCAGCCCAGCATGCAGATGTCCTGGATTCAACCCCAGTCAGGGAACGCATGAAAAGTGACCATCTGTTTCTCTTCCCCTCCCTTTTCCCCTTCTCTCTCTCTCTCCCCTTCTCACAGCCAGTGGCTCAAATGGTTTGAGTGTGGGCCCCAGACGCTGAGAACTGAGAATAGCTCAGTTGATTCGAGCATTAGCCCCAAAACGGGGGTTGCGGGGTGGATCCCGGTCAGGGTGCACGCGGGAGTCTGTCTCTCTATCTCTCTTCCTCTCGCTTTAAAGAGAAAAAGGATAAGCTGTCAATGGTATCAAAGCTATGGTGTTTTAGTGAATGGTTCACTTAGGTGGAATCCAGCCATAACATGATAAACACAGTCAACCGGTCCGACACCGGGAGGAGAGACCTCCCGCTAAGAGTCAGCGCCCCCTCAGAGGCCATGTGAGCAGCCGCCTTGGTGGACGGTCCTCCAGCTTGACACAGACCTCTCTGTCCCTGCAGCCTCAACTGACATCTGACCTCTGTCTCAGGGCAGCCAGACTGCTCCCAAATTCCTAAGCCGCGGAAACGGTGATACATTACACATGTGTAGGTCAGCCTCCAAAGTTGGGGTCAATGTGTTACACAGCAATAGATAACTAACGCACACACAATCCGACACAACTTTATCCTGTAAAGCTTTTACTTACTGGCTAATTCTCATCATAAAATACATCAACCACCGTCTGCTTTAAAACACACACACACACACACACACACACACACAATCAAGTGTACTCAGGCTGACCGTTTGACAATATTAAATTAAACTGTAATGTCACCCTCGTAAGGCTAATATGAGTCTAATCTGGCCTGACTAATCCTATTGTCATGCTTCCCCCTCTCTCTCCCAGATCTCAGAGCTCGGTGATGTCATATTGTAAAACAGTCCTGTCGATCCAAAGAAGCAAGGAGACAATGCGGGGGTTTGGGGGAGAGGTGGTCTCCTCCAGCCGGCTTCAGCATTATCGGCCTGTGAAAAATGTCTCTCGTTTGTCTGGATGGCTTTATGCGTCTGCTGCATCCGAGCCACTTAGCTAGCTGCCTTTCCTTTTGAGAACAGGTACCGTAATCAATCTTCTCAGCCAGGAATGTGCCCAAATTCTGCATCATTGCTCACTACTGCCACCTGCTGGACTGCTAACCCTGCACACACAGGAGATCTCACAGTCTGACAACAGCAGCATGGAGGAAAGGCTTCCCAGGCAACATGGTCGTGTTCACACGTTAGTCGCTTTTGTGTATTTAAGCAACGAGGACTTAGCTCGACATAGAGTAAACTGACAGGGCTTAGCCAGTAATGGAGGCAAACGAACGGAGGTTCTGTGTACAGCTTCTCTGCAGGTCTAATATCCTTCCTTCCTGGAACCTGCAACAGTGCAGTTTGCAGCAGACGCCCTGGGCTCCCGGGGCCACCGTTTAGAATACGTGCAGTAGTGCCGATTCTGGTCGGAAATGGGGAGAAAAATAAGCCAGATTCTTCTCGATTATAAAGTTTAGTGATGCCAGCATAAAAATGTTCAGCGAGTGGTTTTAAAAGAAGTCCACCCACGCACACCCCTAGTTCTGCGTTATGTATTCTAAAAGTTAAAAGCTCAACTAATTGGACCTGGCCAGTTGGCTCAATGGTAAAGCGTCGCCCTGGCATGTGGAAGTCCCAGGTTCAATTGCCAGCCAAGGCACACAGGAGAAGCGCCCATCTGCTTCTCCATCCTTCTCCCCCTTCTTTCTCTCTCTCTCTTCCCCTGCTGCAGCCAACGCTCCATTGGAGTAAAGTTGGCCCAGGCACTGAGGATGGCTTCATGACCTCCACCTCAGGCGCTAGAATGGCTCCAGTTGCAGTGGAGCAACGGCCCAGATGGGCAGAACATCGCCCCCTAGTGGGCATGTCGGGTGGATCCCAGTCAGACGCATGCGGGAGTCTGTCTCTCTGCCTCTCCACTTCTCACTTCAGAAAAGAATAAAAAAAAAATAGCTCAACTAATGAAAATTATCATAAATGACTTACAGCCTCGGTGGCAGACCCCCTTGGTACTTCTAAACGCTCACTGTGGCTCACTTTCCTGTCAAATGCATATCAAAATCAGAATAGGCCACCTGTTTAGTGTGATTCCTCTCCTTTTCAAAGCCACCTGCATCTCTGGCTAGGTTTATAATTGACCTGTGCTTACCGTTATCCCCCCCACCACCAATTCTCAAAATAAACGTTCAAATCGCTTCTAAACGGAGATTGTGGATTTGTTTCTTGGTGAGTGCAGGACTCCCCTCTCCTGTTGATCCCACAGCCACTCCTGGGAGGGGGCGGGGAAGGTTTGTTCTTGAGTTGTATGCCTGTGCAAAAGAGAATTTATAGAACCAATACATTCAAACCTGAGATGACCGGTCAGCTGGCTTCTGACTGGTGGGTGACCCCTCTTTTCTTCCTGTATGCAGATCCCAAGTAAATGAATGAAAAAAAGAAGCCATGTTTCAAACCTGTCTGAACCTGTGGTCTTATCTCCACCAGTGAAAATGTTGCCAGATTTCCACTAAACACGTGCACGGCCATCACCACTTCACCAAGCAGCCCGCCACCGTGAACACCACGTTTATTCTACATGTTTCCTCTCCAATCATCCCGCCAAACACACACACACACACACACACAAAGGATTTTCTAAGTCCTTCTATGGGATGCAGATGTTGGTTCCTGTTTAATGAAATCCTGATTGAACAATTCCTTTTGACTATTTTATCAAACTGTTAAGAAATCATGCTATGTATCATGAACAAGAGTCTGACAGGGGCGGGGGTGGGGGCGACGCATTCCTGGCCACTCCCGGTGCTCAGCAATAGCTCTCCGAAGACACCTTTAATAAAATCCCGGCAAGCCGTGGCGTCCGAGCGGATTGGTTGTGTAAATGCTGTGGCCCGGATTTAATTTGCAGGTTTCTCCCGAAACCCATCCTGTCTACCTACCCCGCAATGCCTTCTACCTGCCTTGACGTGAGCGTTCTGTCTCATTCGAACGAGACTGAAATATCCTGTCTCGGTGACGGAAAACCTCTAGAGTACTACCTCCTTTATTATTTGTGAGGGGCGCTGCTATAGTTTGGAGTGAATTCCGCCTGAGCCGATCAACCATTCCGCGTCCAGTGGCTTTGGCTGACAGACCACATCCGACACAGACACGTACCCAGGATGGGGAGGGGTGGGGGGGCCGTGGATTGACAAGGAGCCAGCTCGCGGGCCATCTGCGAAGGGAACAGCTCGAAGCAGAGCCTGCCTGTCCCTCCCACTCGCCATCCCCGTCAACGGGGAGCCCAGCTGTCAGGGCAGCCACCGGCCTCTCCCACGCCTGCCGGACACCACCAGCTGGATGGCTTGGCCCCCTTCTCGCTTCCCGCCTCCCGTGGAGTAAGGGGCCCCCGGTCCCCGCTGCGCACGGGGCAGGCACCCGGGTATCACACGCCATTATGTTGCCATTCGCCACCCCATGTTGCTGCTCATTTAATTTTTTATTCATTTATATTCTTAAAAGGCAAGAGGGGCCATGAGGCCGGCTCTTGCCTCCGCACGTGTCCCTTCCAGGAACAGTGTGAGTTGTCTGGAGTGATGGATGTGGGGAGCCGAGATCTCTGACATACAGGATGTCACACTGAGCCTTTAAATCCCAGAACTGAGTTTTTTGAGGTTTAAAGAAAAGCACCTTCCCAGTAGTTATATATCTTGATGATGAATGCTGATGAAGAAATAGCAGGTGCTGTGACAGAATAATATCGGGTGACGAGAAGGGAGCCGTTCCCCAGTGCTGCAGGATTCCCACTCTCAGGCTCCCTGCCCCCCCCCCACAACCCCTCCTCCCCCGCCCTCCCCCCCAGGGAGCCCACGTGGCTCTTCCCTGCATCCGGCCCAGCGGCGACCCGCCTCCCTCCTTTCCCGCAATAGCAGGTCCAGGCACACACAGGCCGAGTGGTGCTTCCCTTTCTGCCGAAGGCTCTGTGAGGAGAATGGACAAGGAGCGGTGAGTGGAAGAAGAAAACAGAGGCTGACGGAGGTCGAGGAAGGGCTCTGTAATGGGATGGGCGACGTAGACCCCAAAAGGGAGCAGGCGTCGCTTCCAAAGAACATCTACTTCCTCCTGCGACTTTCCACAGCATTTACAAAAAAAATAGATTTTATTTCCGGAGCGGTTTTAGGTTCACAGCAAAACTGAGCAGAAGGGACCCACGGTGCCCGTGTCACTCCTGTCCCCACGTCTGCAGAACACCCTCCATAAAGGACAGCGCGCAGAGTGGCACACCTGTAACGGCTGATAATCTTCATTGTCATTTCACTACCCTCCACAGTCCATAGTTTATATTGGGACTCACTCTTGCTCTTGTCCACTCTGTGGGCTGCGGCCACTGTATGACGACAGGCATCCGCCTTTGTGTGGTCGCACAGAGCAGTGCTGCCCTGCACACCACCCCCCACTGTGCTCTGACCACTCACACCACCACCCCCTCACCTGGGCTCTGACCGCTCACACCACCACCCCCTCACCTGGGCTCTGACCGCTCACACCCCCCATGCTCTGACCACTCACAGTGCCCCCTCCCCGCCCCCATGCTCTGACCGCTCTCACACACACCCCCCCAGGCTCTGACCGATCACACTGCCCCCCCCCCGTGCTCTGATCGCTCACACTGCCCCCCCCGCCCCGTGCTCTGACCGCTCACATCGCCCCCCCCCCGTGCTCTGATTGCTCACACTGCCCCCCCCCCGGCCCTGTGCTCTGACCGCTCTCACACACACACCCCCATGCTCTGACCGCTCACACCGCCCCCCCCCCGTGCTCTGACCGCTCACACCGCCCCCCCCCCCCGTGCTCTGATCGCTCACACCCCCCATGCTCTGACCACTCACACCACCCCCCCATTCTCTGACCGATCACACTGCTCCCCCTACCCCCATGCTCTGACTGCTCACACCGCCACCCATGCTCTGACCGCTCACACGCCCCCTCCCCCACCCCCGTGCTCTGACCGCTCACACCGCCCCCTCCCCCACCCCCGTGCTCTGACCGCTCACACCGCCCCCCACCCCTGCCCCGGAAGCCACCGGCCACTCCACTGTCTCCATCATTTACTTTTTCCAGAAGGTCATGGAGTTGGACTCCCATGGTTGCAGCCTTTCCAGATTAGCCTCTTTCACT
Organism: Saccopteryx leptura; assembly: GCF_036850995.1. NCBI lineage: Eukaryota > Metazoa > Chordata > Mammalia > Chiroptera > Emballonuridae > Saccopteryx > Saccopteryx leptura. The sequence continues at coordinate 74,907,785 of NC_089513.1, forward strand.
CACAAATATTCATTTGCTTCCCTTCCATGGCTTCTCCACTGAAGTTTTCTCTGGCTGCAGCTGTGGATACCAACCAACCCCAAGGGCACCCAGTAAGGTCCGAGGTATAGGTGACATACATTTCCCCAGAAAGAACTACAAAGAACACAGCAAAGCAGTGTCTTCCTCCGCGTTTAATGCCTTTCCCGGTTGCAGTAATTGCGAACAAAGCACCAGAGCCCGAGTGGGGGAGGGGAGGGTCACAGGGCCAGAGAGGCCGGTCGACGCGCCCGCTCCTCTGTGCCCGTGAGGTCCGGCAGGTGCATAACCTTTCTGACCCTCGGTTCCCTCCTCTGTGAAAAGCGGCTGCTTGTAGGATTTCAGACAATACCAGCACAGTATCTAGCACGCCACAGCACTTAAAAAAACCGTTATGGTATCATGATGCAGATCTGTGGTGTTGATTGAACAGGAGGCATTCTCTCCCCACAAACTTACAACCAAGGAAAATGAATGTGCCTTCTGAGCTGGAAAACTACGTATGTGCTGGTCGTGTGAACCACCTGTAAATTTTTACTAACAGATCTAAAGAGTAGCTTTTGCAACTAAGAAAGAAAGGAAAGAAAGAAAGAAAGAAAGAAAGAAAGAAAGAAAGAAAGAAAGAAAGAAAGAAAGAAAGAAAAGCTGAAAACTGAAATTAAAGTGGTCGTAATTTGGTAAGCAAGAGCCATTTCAATTGAATTATACCATGTCTAAAAAGGGACCAAATGAACTGAAGGAAGGATGGTCAGGTAAAAAAAAAACAAAAACAAAAAACCCCCAGATACCCACATCCCAGTGATCTGCAATGGTTTCCAGCCTGCCCTGGGGAAGAGTGACAGTGTGGTGCATGAGAACTCTCCAGACAGGGTAACTGACCGGAGAGCAGGTTTGGTTCATTGGGCATCACCTGGCTTGGGTAAAATAGCCCTTAAAATTATCCCACCTTCCTGTGCACTGAGTTCACGCTCCCTGAACACCTTCCTGATTATTCCTTGGCTTCAGGAACACTGATTCCAGAGGCGAAAATAAGAGCCCTGAATAGCAGTGCACCACCCCACTCCGGAGAATGACGCCTCTCGCTGCATATTCACAACCTGTCAATCTGGTTTCTCTACTTCAGTGTCTTGTTCGAGTCTGCTTGCTGGAACGCATACGAGGTCAGTGAACGCTGGGGAACCGGATGACGTGGAGGTGGTCTGAACCACAAACCCACCGGCGGGTTAGGTCCTGTGGTTGTCACCCCCTCTTCCCTTAGTGGGGGCGTCTTGCCTTCCTCTCCTATGCCCTACCTTTTTCTACCTGTAATGGTAACCAGTGTTGAGTAAATGTGATATTTAATCTCAACATGAAGGTGGAAGGAATTGTTCAAGAGAGGACAATGTTCTCCCAGAAAACAATAGCAAATAGATTCCTTTAACTGTTCTGTTACCGTATTTCCCCATGTATAAGATGCACTTTTTTTTCAAAATATTTGGGGTCTAAAAACTGGGTGTGTCTGATACAGTGGTTGTCGATTTTTTTATTTGCATTTCCCACTTTTTTGCGCTTGCTTTTGCACTCCTTGTTGAAGACAGTGATTCGTCATCAGACACAGACGAGGACAGGCTAATGGACGGGAGTTCTGACAAGGATGAGGAGTTGTCTGACTTTTATGATGAATAAAAATGACCTGTGGTGGTGCAGTGGATGGAGCATCAACCTGGAATGCTGAGGTCGCTGGTACAAAACCCTGCACTTGTCTGGTCAGGGCACATATGGGAGTTGATGCTCCCTGCTCCTCCCCCCTTTATCTCTCTCTCTCTCTCTCTCTCTCAAATAAAATAAATAAAAAATTTTTAAAAAAACTTGAGTTCAATAACTTTATGTAATACATTTTTTTTTTCAAAATCCAGGCCCCCAAAATAAGGTGCGCCTTATACATGGGGGAATATGGTATTTGGGGAGGGGTGGTAATTCTGAAAGCCACAAGTCTCAAGTAAAATAAGATGCCACACATTTTAAAACAAGAAGATGAGAGAGAGGTCACACAACGGACAACGTGGGAAACAATCACAACAACGAGGTAGGACGCAATAATTCCGAAAGCAAAATAGGATGGCCAGTTCTCAAAAACAAGAACATAAAAGATACACCCTCCCCCAAAAGAAAGGCACAGGGAACACGCTTTCAGAAAGGGTGCTTATGAAACGAAAGGAAAGACTTTCTTGGGATTGTGCTTGCCGACTGGAAATTTACTGAATTTAAAATAAATGGGCTTGAAAGATGAACCAAAATTGAATCCATTTTAGTGGATGATGCAAGATAGACAGAGAACTATCTCTCAGCATCCTTGGAAAATAATGGAATTCAAGTGCAGCACTAATCCAATAAGAACGTTCAAGAGTCAATATCGGCTACTTAGTGCAGCGGTAGCTGCAGAGCCATTACTCCTGACTCTATTCCGTTACCCAGAAGTATTGCTTTGCTATCCAACTATGGCTTTAGGGGGTACTTAGACCTTCTCCCCCCCTAAGCGTCCCTCATAACTTAGTCCATCTGGAAGGTTTGCATCAGGCACAGTTTAAATTTTCAGGCTCCGTTCTCCCCTGGTGCAGAAGAGTACAGCCCCCATTAGCACTAATGAGAGCTAGCTGCACAGCTCGGGCAATGGACCTCTCATTAGTGCTCAAGAACCAAAATGTTTCATGTACTGAGAGGTCCGAGTGAGTGGCGTAGGAGGACGCTGAAGTTGCTCCCTACCAGGAGCAAACTTAGGTGCACACATATGGAGAGAACAGCTTCTGAACAACAAACAGGAGAAAGAGACTGACTAGAGAAGGCTGGAGAGGCCTCCGGGGGCAGGGGGAGACCTCTTTGAGCCAGAGGAGCCTGTGGTATGGCTGTTTACATCCCTTTTACCCCATCGTGGGGGGTGGAGGCTCCAGCCAGGTGCTCTGACCTACCTGCAAGGCCACTGCAGTGCATTTCTGGACACACAGCCGGAGCCCGTCCCAGCCCTGAACAAAGGGAGCGAGGAGGGTCCACAGGGCAGTGCTGCAAGCCCCTGGCCCTCCCACCGGGAGCCTCCAGCTCACAGGCCGGGGCCCCGGATGTCTTAGGCACCTGCTGGGCTCCTACTGGTCTGCCAAAGCCACTGGACACACACAGCGACACGAGGGCCACTTCTATATCAGGCCACTTTCTCAAGATTTGGTGAGACGGCCAGTTTGTCTAATTCATACAAAAAAAATACAGAAAGTAGAGCAAAATGACAAGACATAAGAATCTCTCTCAAAAGAAGGAACATGAAAAATCTCCAGGAGGGGAGAAAGAAATCCTTAGGATATGGAGAGAAGTAACTTGTCTGATAAAGAATTTGAAAAAAAAAAAATGGTCAAAAGGACAGTCACCAACCTCGAAAGTGGAATAGAGGAACTTAGAGAGAACTCCGACAAAGGGTTAGAAAGTCTAATAAAGCACCAAGCTGACCTGAGGGCACGATAACTGAAATGAAAACCACATGAGAAGGAACCAACAGCGGCTAAGAGAACGCAGAAGAAAGGATCAGCGACCTGGAAGACAGACTAGTCAAGTCAACCAATCAGAACAGCAGAAATGAAATTTAAATACGGAGTGAAATAAGTAAATCAGAAAAAAAACTAAGATGAATCCATACATAGAAGGGACATAAAAATGAGACTCAGAGACATGAACAAGAATGTGATGGCAACAGGGGCGGGGGGCGGGGGGTTGGGGGAGGGGGGATGGGGTGAAGAAGTAGAGAGGGTTTAGGGGAGGGGAGGGGCACAAAGAAAACCAGATAGAAGGTGACAGAAGACAATTTAACTTTGGGGGAGGGGTATACAGCACAATCAAATGTCAAAATAATCTAGAGATATTTTCTCTCAACATATGTACCCTGATTTATCAATGTCACTGCATTAAATTTAATTTAAAAAAAAGAAGCAATATAGAAATATCTTAAATAACAGTTTTATTTTTTTGTCAGGTATTATTTAACATCTTTTTATTAATATTTTAAAACTCTTTTTTATAACATAATCTAGTTTTGTATACCCTTTCATTGTTCTTATTTAAGTATTAAATGCATGAAATAATAAACTATCTTTCGGTAAAAAAAAAAAAAAAAGTTTTTAATGAGAGTAATTTAAAGGACTTCTGGGATAACATCAAGTCCCCAAACATTCACCTGACAGAAATAATGGCTGAAAACATCCCTGACCTGGACAAGGAAAGGAACATCAGGTCCCGGAAGCGCCGAGTCCCAACCAAGGAGATCTGGAGAGAGCTAGCATTACTGAGACTCTGCATACAATGTAGTCAAGGTTACAGCGCAAGATGTGGATGACTTTCCAGATGACAGTATTCCCTAAGAAGTAGGTCATGTTTCTATAAAAATAAATAAATAAATAAATAAATAAATAAATAAATAAATAAATAAATATCACAGCTTTGTCCTGTCTCTGTCTTCAGAATGCTCCTTTTGCCGAACATCGGAAGCTCACCAAGTCCTGGCTAGACTGCGCCTCCTTTAGCTAGATGATTAGAAGGTCGGAAATTCTGTGTGTAAATTCACGACTCAACGCCTGTCATTTCCCCTCCCCTTCGCATTCCGTGGCCCCACTGTACTTTATTTTTCAGGCCAGCAGGCATGCATACTTCTGGATTGCTCCACGGGACATCCCAAATCAGAATATCTGCTGGAAGTGGCCAGCAGCCGTTTCTTCACACGGCATCGCCCACCTGGGAGCGTCCTCCTGCAGGTCGGGTCAGGTCGCCCTGGCCGGCTGCTGGGTGTGTTTGGAAAACCCAGATCTTGGGACTGCGTGAGAGACCGTCACCCCTTAATGACACAGTGGGGATACCTAACCCTTCTCGCAAACACAGAAATAATCCAGAGGGACATTAAAGAATTTCATCATAATTTGGAATCATATGGCTGTTTCAAAAAGAAAAAAAAGAAAAGAAAATTGGGATAGTCTCCAAGTTCAGATGTGGGGGGGAAATCTGATTATCACAACATGCTCACCGAGGCTGTGGCGGCACAAAACATTGCTATAAAGCAGGCTCGCTGCTGATTAAACACTATTAGCATTTTCGGCTGGAAACCCAAATGTAAACACAGACTTCCAGTGTCTGCATCACGTGCCAGCTCAGTGTTCCTCCCGGGGCAAGAGTGAGTAAACAGACACTCGGGGACAGAAGAGCGATGTGCACACGCTCAGAGCATGCGTGAGCGAATGCTCAACGTGGCGTGGGAGGTCTTATTTATCTTTTTCTTAAAAACCCAGTCCGCTTCCCTTTTTGTTTTCTTCTTTACAGCTTGCTGCTATTGTGAACTCGCGATACTTGCCAAGGGGAACGCAGCCAGGAGCCTATGTTTAATAAAAAACGTGCGTGCGCACACCCACGTGCACACGCGCACGACATGAAGGCACCACCATGGTGGCCTCCCAAGCTGACGGATGCGCGGCGCTCGGGGAGCTGAGGCGCCGCCCTCTCTATCTCTCCGCGCTAAGTGCAGGCAGTTGTCTTCCGAGGACATCAGAGCAGCGGGAGCTCAGTAAGACCTGTAACACATCAGGAAGAGCAAGCCGAGCACGTGGTTAGAGCATCGTCCGGCAGCACAGGGGTCTCCTCCCTCCCTCCCTCTCTCTCTCTCTCTCTCTCTCTCTCTCTCTCTTTCTCTCTCTCTCTCTCTCTCTCTCTCTCTCTCTCTCTTTCTCTCTTTTTTCTTCTCCCCTCCTCTCTTGCTAAGACCAATTTACAAAAGAATAGCAAGCCAGGGCAGACAGGCTGGACCAGATGCTTTTGTATGTCTTTAGCTTTTTAGTGTTTTCCTCTCCCCTAACCTTTGCTTTCATACATTTTCAAGATGCCAGAAACGCAATCGGTCACATTCAACTGCTTTCCGGTGCCCTGGGCTGTGCTGAGCTCACAGCCCGTGCAGGGCCACCACCGCGATGCTGCAGACCCTGGTCCAAGGGTCCCGGGCCTCTGGCACCATCATGCTTTCTCTCCCCCTCGTTCCTACTGCGTGTGGTAAGCCACCCCAAATTCTTCATGCAGTAGGGTTGGCTGTTCACACATAATTTCCAAATGTACACACGTGGTCGTGGAGAAAGAGGTAAAGAGAACACTACTGGCGCCACGTCTCCATGGGGCTGAAGTCACTCTGTGTCCCACGCTCTGCTCTGCAGGCATCCAGGGCGGGGCGCCCGAGAGTCACACTCCTGAACTCACACCCACGTTTGGTCGCTACCCAATGATGCAGTGGTACCCGGGTCACTCCACCTTTATCAGCTTCAGGTTCTGAATCTGTAAGATGAGATGGTTGCAATACCTAAGTGGTTGTCGGTGATTTTTTTTAAAGTAATAAAAGCCTTTAAGTTGTGTGAACGCTTACCCAGAACCAATGTTGAAGAGAACAGAAATCGGGGTGGCTCAAGGGGAAGCTGGGAGGGCGTGGTGCCCTCTCGACGACCTCCCCTCCCACCTTCCGTAACACCTGCATCCTGTCACCGCAGGCACCCGATTCCTTGTCAAACATTCTCCATCACATCTCATCTGCTCCTCTCAACCATGGTATGAGGTAGGCATTGTTGTCTGATCCATTTTCACGTTTCAGAAACCCCGGGCTCGGAGAAGGTACACAGAATTTCCCACAATGCCTCGGGAGGAAAAGGAAGAGCCAGATCTGAAGCCACGGTCTGATGCCGAATCAGTTTCTCCTGACGCTTGGAGGAGGGTGCATTTTGAACAGCTTTGCCCTGCCAATAGGCACCCGATAAAAAATGTTTGCCCTTCATACGGCGGGCCTAAGAGAACCCCCAGATTTTCCTTTCTGCGTTGCTTTGTTGTAGACCACTGATTGAGAACGAATTCTTGCTTTCAGATTTGATGCTTTGTCTTCCTATAGACCCGTAGGCCAGTCTTTTCCCAGAGGTAAGACTTTTATTTCCTGTGGCTGCATGCCTCCGAGCAGAAGCCTCCCCTTCCAACGCCCCAGCCCACATGGGCAGGCGGTCATCTCAGTCATAGTAGAAGTTAACACAACACAGGAACAGAGAGTTATTCGTTGGTTTCAATTCTTATCCCCTGGGGCTTTATAAGGGGATTCCAATGGCCCCTCGCTGCCAGTATCCATGCCTTGTGTGATTCCTTCCCTGGTGTCAGCATGACCTATGACGTGCACCTAACCAAATGAGCACTGCAAAGGTATGTGGTTGTGTTATATAAGACCATAACATCCTTCTTGCTAGGTTTTCTTTCTTGCTGGCTGGTTTTAAGGAAGGGGTGGTCATGCCGAGAAGACAGACCCACGTGACAATGACCCAAGAGCGTAGCCCCCAGATGATGATCAGCAAGACACTGAGGACCTCAGTCCACCTCTACCCACCAGGAGCTGAATTCTGCCAACAATCATCTGTGCCGAGCATCAGATCCTTCCACAGTCGAGCTTCAGATGAGACTGCAGCCCGAGCCAAAACTGCCATAACAATGTTGTGAGACCCTGGAGCATGAAGGACCCAACCAAGCCATTCCTGGGTTCCTTACCCACAGCAAGTGAGATAAGAGCACACTGTCTTCACCCTCGAAGTCTGTGGTGGTTGCTGTTATACAGCGATAGAGAACTGATATAGTTCCCCCCCACCCAGGTCACTAGGCCTCTCAAGGTGAAGGGTAGACTGTTATCACCCAAACGCATTGCTTGTGTTATGTGTACAGCTTCTCAAGGTAGTCATTCCAACACTAATATATGTCATATTTTCTAAGTCTTTCGGTGGAAAATTCATTAATCAGGTCATTCAGTGGGACAATGACTTCTCCAGGGCATTCAAGGCTCTGGAAAACATACATATGAGCACCAAAAAATAGACAACTCTAACAGAAGGATAGTAATCAGAATTTGGAGTCCACTCATAAAGCAGGAGCCAAGACTGCTCAAATCAAACCAAGGGAAAAGACCCCCCCCCCCCAATCCCAAAGCAAAGAGCCGACAGAAACAGATACGGGGGTCTAAGCCCGATTACCTAACTCCGTCATTCCTTGTTTCTGGATATTTTTAGTGACCTAGAAGAGAAACGCCATCCAAAATTCTCTTTCAATGCTGAACAGTTTGAATGCAAATTGCGACCCAGTTTCCCTTACTCTGGAGTTTAATTATATAAATAACTTTTTGTTTTTTTGGAGAAGAGAAATGGATGAGCCCTGTGTCAGCCCAGGGACTCTTCTGAAGGCAGCCATCAGCACACCGGGACAAGAGACCTCTGGACTGTTTGCAGGTCTAGTGAAGAAGCCTTTCTGACACAAGCCCAGTCCCAGACCGTAGGAACCACCCACCTACCTCCCCCCCCACCCCCGTGCCAGGTGATGAATATTGTTATCCAGACCTCGTGGTCCTAGGGGGCACCCCTTCCTCATGAGGTCTGAAAAGGTCAGAACAACCTGAGCGCTTCCCATCTGTGCTTTGGCTCTTTTCCAAGCTTGAGTTCTACGGAGGGTCTGTAGCAACGTCTACCCCTGTGAAAGGTCCCAGGTGTGATTTGTTTGGGGAGAAGAACCTTTTTCTTAGTTATACTGGGATCTAAGGTTTTAGATTTCTGCCTGTCTCCCCTATTGGGGAGATTGTCATTCTACTCAGGAAATTAACTAGAACCAGTATTACAGGAAGTAGGTTGTCTGAAAAGGACAATGAATACAATGGAAGGCTCTAGGGCAGGGGTCCCCAAACTACGGCCCACTGGGCCGCATGCGGCCCCCTGAGGCCATTCATGCGGCCCCGCTGCACTTCTGGAAGGGGCATCTCTTTCATTGGTGGTCAGTGAGAGGAGCATATTGACCATCTCATTAGCCAAAAGCAGGCCCATAGTTCCCATTGAAATACTGGTCAGTTTGTTGATTTAAATTTACTTCTTCTTTATTTTAAATATTGTATTTGTTACCGTTTTGTTTTTTTACTTTAAAATAAGATATGTGCAGTGTGCATAGGGATTTTTTTATAGTTTTTTTATAGTCCGGCCCTCCAACGGTCTGAGGGACAGTGAACTGGCCCCCTGTGTAAAAAGTTTGGGGACCCCTGTTCTAGGGGTTGGGCTCTTGGGGTGGGGGCATCACACCGATTTTTTTGGTCGGGGGTAAAATATTGGGCTTTCAGTTGTTATTTTACAATCACATGCTTTTTGTAGGCCATGTATATTGTTTATTAGGTTATACAACCCCACCCATCTCAGTAGGCTTCTATTTGCTTCCAATCAATTATTAGTGCCACTCACCATCACACACACCCCCCAAAGTCACAAATCCAAACCATCTACGAAGTCACTTCTGAAGGCTATTTCTCTTTCTCTTCCAACTGAATAGAAGTAAGTCTTCATTTCAAACAGCAGCTTGAAGGCGAAGGTGATGTCTTTAATGTGGTGTTTGCTGTCCGGAGGGCATAAGACAAAAGTCTTATGTTTGACTTGCAACTCTTAATGGGTTCTGGTTTTTTGCCATTCAAAACCTTTTGTAGTTTTTATTTCTGAAAGTTTGGTTGTCTAGAAGCAGTAGGCTCTTCCAACTCTGTAAGGTGACAAATTT